>NC_051179.1:114417675-114456651 GCF_013339695.2 Rhipicephalus sanguineus
GAAAATAGAATGCTCTCGCACGTACTGGGCACCACATGTCCGCGGCACGCGACAATGACGGAAATCTCACCGATCAAAGTTGGCGAAATCAACTTCCAGGTCATCTGCATGTCCGACGTAAATCATTATGCCTGAAAATTTTTTCTGGGTCCCTGATGCGAGCATTTTTAGAAGGCACTCGGCATTCGTTCCATCGAAACCAACACCGAAAGTGATGTCGAGGGTTTTGTGAACTTCCTCCATCGACGTACACTTGTGGGATAGCTGCGCCCTTGTAGCTTGGCTTGCATAGCCACAGTATATTGTGTCCCGAGAATATGACTCAAAACAATCACCTACCCTTCTTTGCAGACTCCTCATCGGAAGGAACAACGCTGTCGCCCCAAGGACAAAGGTGGCGAGGAGAGGGTGGCCCAACAGCGGAGGTGGGCGGTTCTGGCGGAGCGTCCTCCATCAGTATGATGACAACCTGCAACACGGAGTGTGTCTTTCTAAGGATGGCGAAAAAGCAGTCGACGATGAGTCGCCTCCTAGTGATAAGCGGGTTCAAAGGGCAGATGTTGTGCTCTTGCAGCCTTTTCTTTTACTTTGAGAAGTCAACGTGGAAACGTAAAGTTTTGTGGCCTTTAGAAAGACATGAGATTGCCCATGCAGAGCCCTGATTATCAGGCTAAATGTAGCTTATAACGCAGCAGTGACGAAATATGAGAAGTTGAGTAAACAAATGAGTAAAACTATATCACTCAGCCTTTACTGATTCACAGCACATATTCATTTGAATAGAAAATATACAGACAGGATGAAAAGTCATAAAGCGAAGGTGGAAACGCGTGTAATTTAGTCAAAATAAGCGGCGCGAAGTAACGATGCAATACAGAGCCCACTTCCTGGTCACTACGGTAGCAACTATTTTGTACATTTCAGATGACACAAATAAGAAGCACTTGTTCAATCCTTTCCATGGCAAGTCATTTACGTTAATAACATTCTTTCGTTCATTAGGGAGCCGCTTGATGCATTGTTTCTAGCCAGACTATGGTTGGTAGTGATCACCGCAGAAACATTGCACTCTAGGGTCCTCAATTGTGCTTAATTTAAGGGCATGGGCAGGGCATGCAGCGCGTGGGTAAGATAACCGCTGGTCATTAAGAGTAACAGACTGAATTCCGAGAGAAGGCAAACGGGCGAAGGGGAGACAGAAAGTTAGGTGGGCAGATGAGATTATGAAGCTTGTGTAAATAACGTGGCCGCAGCAAGCACAGTGCCGTGTTGATTGGCGGAACATGGGAGAGAGATTTGCCCTGCAGTGGGCGTAGTCAAGCTGATGGTGATGACGGTGATGATGATAGGGTAGAGGATTGGCCCGCTTCGGCGCAGTATTTTTTTAGGTTGTGTCGACGAAGAAATTGAACATAAGGTTGTTGGCCATGGCGTTATAATGTTTCGGTATGTGGACGTCTATTTGGCAATATTAGAAGAAACGGGAAATTCAAGCACAGTCAATGAATGACGCGCTCGAGATTTTCAATGAAGCAGGTAAGGGTCGTAAGAACCCGCGAATTCTCAATTTGATGCTGTTCGTAGCTCCTGATCATATTTGTTGACAGTTTTGGCCGCGCTCAAAAGCTTTTCGAGCTATTTCTCTCGACATTCGAAAGTAAGAAATGTCACCGCCATTTCCTGCTTGCGTTAAGATTATTTTCAAATGTTCAACAGCAGGCGTCGTTGGTGGGATTGAAAAATCAGCCTTGTCCGTCAGCGAAAATGCGAGATAGATGCAAATAAACGAATGATAAGAATGTTCGGTCCGGCTGAGAATTGTACTCAGGCCTTCTGGCAGGAAGGTGTTCTACCGCGGAGCCATGCAGTGCATGAGACTGCTTCGTAAAACAACGCTATAAGAATGTCCTGTAGGGCGGGGGGGGGGGGGGGCGGAGGTTAACGCATGTATTATTGCGTGGCAGAATCGTAGACTCGCACTAGCCGTAACAGCATGTGAACTGCGCAACAAGTGGGTGGCTTAAAGCTGCCCACCATTACAAAGTGTACAGCTGCGCAGGTGCGCGTGGTACTTTACGGACGCGTGGTGGGTATTCCGCCAATTTGCAAAAGGAAGAATTATGGTGTATTGGGAACTTCCTAACTGTATCTTACTTCTTTCATTTTAAAAAGAAAAAAGAAATTAAGCTTTACTTTAAGAATTATATTTTAAAAAATTGGCCGCGTATCTGCGTGCTTCGCTGCAAATGTCGTGTAAAGACGATAGAAGAGGCGCTGTGTGAGATATGGACGCCATCTGGCAATACGTCGGGAAACATGAGTGCTGTGTTGCGTGCTGGTAGTCCCGGCGCAGCAGCAGGCGAAGACCGGCGGTGACCAACGCGACCGGCGGGGACGCCAGCCAGCCCGAAAACGCGGTTTGGCGCGAAGCGCTGAAGCAGAGAAACGTCCGCACTCAACGAGTACTCTCCACACACTCTTCTATTTACACGTCGCCTGGGTAAAACAGGAACGCCAGAGCGGCGCCCACAACCGGCAGCCTGAAGGCCGCCACAACGCTGCTTTTTCATTTTTTAAATATTTTTTTCACCTTCTTGGCCTTCTCAAAACTAAAGTTTTCAACACCAACCCATGGCATTCGTACAGTGCAATACAGAACCGAAACCGAACACAACAATGAGCTCGTGCGAAGGGCACGGAGGAAGGCAAATTTCAGCGCAGTCGCATTTTCAGCTTTGTTGAAACAGCGCTCACTAGACGACGACGAAGTAAAAGAAGGCACAGGACAGGCAGCGCCTGTCCTGTGCCTTCTTTTACTTCGTCGTCGTCTAGTGAGCGCTGTTTCAACAAAGATGAACGCATACCAACTCGCTCAAGCTTCCATTCTTATGCATTTTCAGCGCAGCTTAAGAAACTAGGGTCCTTAAAATTACGTATGTATGCATTTTCTATTAAAGGAACACGCCACCTAATACTTACCTAGTGATGTTGCACCTCAGATATGCATGATATTTACTTTTTGATCGACAACGTTCACAAGTATGAACAGCCTTACCATTTCAAGACGGCTGGCCCTTGGGCAAGTGGTTCAACTTTGGCCGAGTGGCTGAATCGAGGGACGTGCCGACAAACAGAAAGACAGAAAGACAGACCAAAATTTCTGCGTTTAAGTTCCCCAAGAAAGACTATCGTCTTTAAAACTATCCGGCTCTGTGAGCCGGATAGTTTGGATAGAATGTGGGTGTGTGCCAGAGTTTCTAGGATCTGCTCTATTCTACTCGAACTGTACATCCAATAGGCATTGCGCACGGGGACTGATTGCGCTTTCGCGTTCTACTCTTGCAGGTGAAGCTCAATCGCCCCGCACGACCTTTTTTATTTAAGATTTGATTGCAAACTTATCGATTGCAAACTTAACAAATGTCAAATAGGTCGGAATGCACGTTTTATTGCAATATCTACAATACACATTTTCTGCTTTAGTGTCATTTTTATGAGTAAACAGCTATTTACTGTTACTTATTATTGCCATAGCAATTATATGGACATTCTCGACTGAGTTTTGCCGTCGCCGTCGCCGCCGTCATGCTGCGTATATGTATAAGTATGTATGTATATATAAAAGTCCCAAAGAAAAATAATTCCGAAAAAAGCTTCCGAAGCGCGGAATCGAACCAGCCACTTCTCGATCCGCAGCGCGTGGCTCTAACCACTATGCCTCTTAGCGCAGATCGTCCACGCGGCTAACGGCGAGCGTTATATACGCACCCTTTACCGCAGTACTGAGAGACGGCAGGTGCTTATAAGCGTTTCTTCACTACCAGCGAGATGGCGCTAAGAGCGCAACGAGCGAACTTAAAGGCGTCGGCCAACTAGCCCCGTTCCTGCGAACGCCCTTACGCTTCGCCCTACGGCGCGTGTGTTTGCATCATGCCTTATGCCGATAATAAGAAGGGGGCGGACGGGGGGAGGGGGTGGTTGAGCTGGGGTTGTCTGTCATGTGCTTTCCCCGCGATGTATCCCGCGTGAAGTTCACAAAGCGTACGACTAGGTCACTGTCGCTCGCTGCAGCGGCCGCGTTTGCGAAGGAGTCGGCGCTGTTCAAACAGAAATAAGTAACAACTGCGACAGTAGTTCGCGCTCGTCCTGTGTGACCTGTCGTTCGTTTCGTGCGTCCTGCTTTTATGTTGAGCAGTGCGCTTCAAGTGACGTGCGTGTGACGCATGATAATTCGCGCGCTCGTCTTGTGTGTGTTCTTTTCGTGTGTTTTTTGCGCTTGAGTGACGCGCTGGAAATTTCGAGCTGGTTTCCATTCTTCGCGTTGCATTCCAGTTTGTTGCCATCGCATTCATTGCTTCGCCGTTGCGGCGAAACTGTGACTTTTTATTGCATACTGCCGACCAAGAATCGGCGCAAGCAGGACAAGTACAAGAGGCAGGATAAAACAAAAAACCAAGAGGTAACATGGGAAAATATTACGTAAAATGAAAACATAAACTCCAATTAACAGTACGTGTGAAGGCTAACATGGCAAAATAATACACAATATAGAAACATAACAAAAGTTAACATTACAGTAGATATTGAGGCCTTAAGTTACAAAAAATTGGCTATGATAAGTTAGACGGTTCCACTCTAATACAGCAAGGAAGATGAAAACTGAAAGATCAAAATACGGCATTAAACAGTGGGCTTCATGGTTTCGTGTATGTCTAGCGGACAGAGGAAATAAATATGCACGCTGGTGAAGGGCTAACTCGCGTAAGTGGTTCTTATTTTTGTCGTAATTCAAATTTTTTAGTATCGTTAGCGGTTCTGAGTTCAATCAGTAAGTCTCTAATTTTAAGTTTGGAATCAACAAACTTAAAGGGCCAGTATACAACCTCCGTGTCCAAAACTTCTAATGGAGAGATGACTTGGCCCTTGCAGATGCGAACATGCTGCCGCAAGAACTTTGCGAATAAGTGCTGTAATAAGGAAGCTACAGGGTATAGAAGGACCCGCTTCGGCTGGTTTCGGTTTCTCTCTCGTTCTTCCCACTCTTCTCTCGCAGCGGACAGGAGTAGGTGTAGCCCCTTTGTCGTGAATACGCCCACTTCGGCAACGTAACACGACGTCAGCGATTACGTCATCGGCGCGCAGCCAACGACCGAGGGAGGCTTCCTCCACGTGTCACACGTGTGATAGCGGCGCGGGAAGTACAAGGATCTGGTGAGGTATCAACCTTTCCCCCAGCGGTAAAATCGCGAGACGCATCGTCTCTCGGAGGCTTTTATTCTGGCAATTCCGCTTGTCCCGGTAGTCTCGGAACTCTACAAAACGGCAGTGAGCCGCACAGGAAAATAAAAACAAGGACTGCGCGGCCAAAACTGTATCAGTGCAGGGCCAAGGCGCCGTTTCGTAGTGCAAAAGACCAATCGATGAAGTCGATGCGGCGTAAGGTTGCCCATGGGCAAGATTACGTCACTTCGCGTACGAGGAGTACTGGAGAGGCGCTGGAGAGGGGCACGGGAATCGTTTTTCAAAAGGGAGTGGCTGCGCGGCGCGCAGAGCTGTGATACTACTCGCAAATGTGGTCGCCGCGGCCTTCTGCACGAAGTAGCGAGCTTGTTTGGAAGGTGTAAAAAACATGGCTGATCCCTCCGTCATATAAATTGGTACAACACGAAAGTAAAACGTGCCTTTACAGGAGAATATTTACTGTGTATTGATATACGAGAGCTTCCACAACAATGTCTGTTGGTGTTTGGAAGCTATAGCACCGCTTAACGTGGATGCACCCATGTTGATGCTTGGTGACATAACTCTATCCCGACGACTGACGTTCATGATCAATGATTAAACAAACCATTGTGATAGCTGTAGTAGTTAGCGGTGAGAGAGTAATCAGAGAAACCGATGTCACAGCCAGAAGAGCATTGCTGATTGGACGCAGAACTTGGGCTTAGGTCGCCATCCCGCCGCACGTTAAAGAGGTATTGAACGCGACCACGGCGCTACTAAAGGAAAACGCAACGCAGTCTATCCTCAAACGCGGCCGCGATTTTTGTTGGGGCGAGCGTAAGCGCGAAAACGGTGTTACAGCCAGGCGAGGCAGCATGCGAGGCATGCGCTTGTCGCAGAGCTAGTTTTAATGTGGATGGATGCTATCAGCGAGGCCCATGGATGGATGGATGCTATGAGCGTCCCTTTTATAACGGGGCGGTCACATGTCTGCCACCATGCTCGAAGAAAAAAGGAAGAAACTTCCTTGTTTCATGCTGGCCTAATACCTTACCTACATTGATTAAATCTATGTTATTATACCAAAAAGATTATAAATTCACGGTCTATCCTCTGCCTCGTAAGGCAGAGTGACCTTATTTTTTTCCCCCAATTATTTATTTTTGTAATTTATCTCTACTTTTCTGCCACCAATACTCTAACCGTCTCTTACTTATTTCTATCGCGGACGTGTTCAGCTTTCCATTGTTGTCCCTAAAACCCAAGGCTTCTTGTATAGCCGTGCCCACACGTATACCTGGGTGAATATCGCCACATTCAATGAGTACATGTTCCATCGTTTCCTTAGTTCCCCCGCAGCATGTACATTGTTCTTCTTCGTTACTGAATCTCGCTTTATAACTACGCGTTCTAAGGCAGCCCGATCTTGCTTCAAACAGTAAAGCGCTTCCCCTTGAATTATCACAAAACCTTTCCCTCCTTATTTCGTTTTTTCCCTTTCGGTAGTTACTCAGAGCGGGCTTCTTTTCCATCGCTGTCATCCAATAAGTCCTCTCCGCCTCTATGACCTTCCGCTTAATGCTCCTTGTTGCCATATCGCCCGCACTGCTAGCTGTATATTTGCTGGTGAGCCTCCTAGTTCTTTTTCTATACAAATACCTGAAAACCTTCTCTGCCCATCTACTCTTCTTCATTTTCCTCAGCCTCTCTTCGAATCTCATTTTGCTCTGAGCTTCCCTCACTTCAAAGCCTGTCCATCCCATATCACCCTTTACAGCCTCATTTGTCGCCTTCCCATGAGCGCCCAACGCGAGGCGGCCCACCGTCCTTTGATTTACATCCATTCCTGATTGTACCTTTGACTTCATGCACACCACTGAGTTCCCAAATTTAAGCCCCGGGACCATCACACCCTTCCACAGCCCTCGGAGCACCTCGTACCTATTGTATCCCCATAAAGCTCTGTGCTTCATAATTGCAGCATTCCTCTTTCCCTTTGCTACCGAGTGGTAGTTCACTTCACCAGGTTTGGGTTAAGGTCGCCACCTGGCGGTGTGGTAAGGCGTTTACAAAATTACACTTCTCATATTGGAAACGTGCCGAATGGGACGGACGCGCAGCAAAAACGCGTTAGAGGGGGTAATCGCGGAGGCCGAGGTCATAATACATTACTTCACTTTACCACTCCCAAAACGCGACACCACCCCGCCGACCAAGAGCACTGCGAGAGGAAAGTGTGAGACATAAAAGGCGCGCTTGTAAAGCTCCAGGGAGTGTGACCGTGGCACTCCCTTGAGCGTGCCCGGCATCTGTTTCCACAGACCGAAGGATCGTGGGTTGGACTCTGATGGAACTTTTTCCTTTGTCATGAGATCATGTACATTTTTTTCGATGTCATTTCCGTCACGGAAATATGTCACTGAAGTGTTGGTGGACCCCGGCATGAAACACTACCGTGTTAAAAAGGTCGTAGCATGTGTACCAAAACGGCAGAGGTCAGCACAGGAAAATGAAAGAGACGGATTGTTTCCATCTACTGAAAGAAACCCGTGCACGTTCTGTCATGTAGTCTTCAATCCACGGAGCATACTCATTTTCACAAGGTATTATGGCCCTGAAATATATTGGTCAAAATTAAAAAGGTTTCCCAAAGTTTCAGGAATTTCATGCCAACCACGCTGACCCTGCGTCGACAGGTTAGGCTATTCAGCAATAATTCCTGCCTCAAAGGCTTCACTATACTCCGGATAATACCGCATGAACAAATCAATGAGTTGACGCTAAAATGCCGCACGACGCCAATGGTGGTTCTATTGTGATAGCTTGTGGTTCTCAAAAACGCTTTTGCCAAGGGCTGCATGAGAAAAGCCCGTCTGCTGCCGACCTGTATCAATTTTAGGGGTGAAGCTCCTTAAAGCGGCACCCGTTCGTCCCCGTCGTAGTGCGTAACCGGTCTTAACGCTAGTACCAGATCTTGACCTCCAAGGTGGTGCCGGTGAGAGATTTCTCCTGTGCGTTGTTGAACAATAAAAATTCGCAGCGTGCGCGTTACTAAAAGCCGAATTCTTCTGTCTCTCATTCCCCATTAGCAGCCATTGGCATGTTCCGTAGGAAACGTTAGTAGAAGTAGAAGTGTAAGTGTTAGCTAAAAACCGACTTCTTCTGTCTCTCATTCCCATTAGCAGCCATTGTTTACCTCCAAGGTAGTTAGTGCCTGGTGAGATTTCTCCTGTGCGTGATTAAACAATAAAAATTTTGTTCAAAACGCCGTTGATTGGTGAAGTAAACCAACGAAAAGACGCCAGATGTTTCTAAAGCAAAACGAAAAGACGCCAGCTGCTTAACGAAAGACGCCAGATGTTTTCTAAAGCAATGGTTTTCCAAACAATGAAAATTCACAGCGTACATGTAAAATTAAAGTGAGCTGCAAGTCGTCATAACTCTCATCGAACCTTTAGTATAAAGGCGCCCGATCTCACGTCGGTGATGATGTACTGGGCAGAATTCGCGGAAGATTCACGGTTTACCGATGAACCTCCGCAGCTTCGCCCACTCATCATCATTCACTCCGTGGACATGCTGTGATTTTTTTTGTCTCGCTTTCATTATCCATGTCTCTTCAAGTGTTTCTGTCATTTAAAAAACTTCATGAACATTAGTTGCACATCTTTCCCTCGTGATTATGCTGTCGATACTGAAATGTTTCACATAGATGTGAACAGAAATCACGTGAAGCAGGCAGCTATCAACGAAGACGCCGTCATGACACAAGACACAAAAACACACAGGGTGCTTACATCATCTCCACGTTTCAACTTCTCTGCTGGAAGTACTCGCAACTCGCACTCGCTGGCTTCACCTAAAGTCGCATGACCTGCAGAGAGAAAGGAGCGTCTCACAGAACAGTAAGAAAAAAGCTTGATTAGAGCTCTGGTGCATTGAAGCAGCTCTTATATTGGGAACATCGCCATGACGTCATAGCAGCAACTGATGTTCGGGCACTGTTAATTGTTAGACAGCTGTTGTTTTGCACCCATATTCAAACCTACATCAAATCCCGAATTAGGGATGAGCTGTTTTGTTTACCCTTGGAATCAAACATCAAAAACTGCATTTAGGACGGCGCGCAAAAAAGGAAGGCATGCTGAATGTGGGCGCACCTGGCACAGGTGAATTATCCCCGGTCCGCCGATGTTTCTAGTGACAAACGAATTATTGCTATACCGAACTCAACAACCTAAGAGTACATACACAATGGACCCATCGGCACAACGATTGTAATAGCCACTTGCCGCTTTCCTACAACACTTCCCTTGAATGCTGAGTACAGTACCATGGTGGACATCTTGTTAGCTTTCAGATAAAAGTTGGTGGCGACTCTCCTCAACCTTAACTACATTTAAAAGGTTTAGCCTCACTACCTTGTGAGGTCCTAGATCAGACGTCTTGGTTCTATGCAAACACGACGCGTTCCTTGGAGTGTTGTCCTTTATCCTACAGAGAACTCACCACCAGCATGATTTACGCTAGTGATGGCACAGTAAAACGCGTCGTTAAGTGAGTCTATTTCTTGTGCATCTTCTACAATGAGCAAGTGCTTGTATTTGGCCAGTGTAGCGAAGCGATCGAACTTGGTAATGGGTCGTCCTCTCGAACACCTCCTAGTGGGTCGCCCTCTTCGGCTCTTTTCGAAGAGAACGCAACTCACGCTGAGAGTCGGCCCCACCTTGACTGTCGCTGTTGAGTATCGTCGCCGCTAATAAACCTCTTTATACCAGCTATATGGAGCTGTGTATGCAAGGAAGTAAATGAACTCTATTTTTACAGTGAATCTATCTTTGCAAACCCTGCGCGTGCTTCCCTAACTCAGGTCCCGTGACCACGTAGAAAGCAGGAGCCGTGTGAGAGGGAGGTATCAAGACAAGTGTAATAAATACTGGGCTATACACCTACACTTGCCCAACATGCATTTATGGGAAGCTTATCAATGCGTTGCATCGACGATCACGTGACCAGGGGGAAAGTAGGAACCTCGTGAGAGGGGAAGGGAAGGAAATCATGTGATCGACTGCGGAGATGAGGTGAGACTGAAGGGTGTTAGTGTGACGCACGCAGATCCGCACCGTCTGCTCTCGCAGATGACATTACGAGAGCTGTGTCCGCGATGGAACGCTAAGATCGCCGCCGGGCATGTCATGCTACGGCCGGACTCGAGAGGTGCTCGGGCGTTCTTTGCTGTCATGCACATCAGCGATATTTGCGACGCTGCTGGAGTTCCAGCGCAGCCGTAATAGTAATACGCGTTTTGGGAGAGTGGACGGGTAGAATGGGCCTCAGCCCCATTAGAATTCTATCGTAGGCATAGAGTTTCATATGATAACCGAGAGAGGAAACTGGCGCTGCGATCGTTCAACCACCATGGGAATGATGTGTAGTACAGGCTTCGGATTGGATTTTGTTAGCTAGCGAACTGTCTACAGATCTTTTTCTACAGTTTCAGTTTCGTTCTTCGCGAGGCGTGGGTAGCGCATAGATGTAGCGTCCGACGCCAGTGCACGAAATTGCATAGAGTTCACGTGTTTCGATAAGCGCTACTTTTCAAAACTCTTTCAAATCGACTGCAAAATGACGGCGAAGCTAAGTGGACACACCGCCACGCTCCTCCGACTCGACTTCACAAGAAAACGAGAGATGCTTTGGAGCAGGCCACTTGGACATACGCACCTGGCATCGAAGCAGACGATAAGTTGGGAGTTTCTCGCTCAATACAGTACTGTTATTTCTATTAGTATATAATGCGTACTTTCGAGGGAAAAACAAGTGTGTTTGTTTTAGGTCTTGTAAACAAACAATTCGTTATATTGTGATGCCAAATCTGGAACACAACCGTAGAGCAATGCACACCCGGTCGTTGAATTTGTCTAAGTTTCACTTCTATCTACGGTCACGCAAACGTTTTGCAATATGTTTTACGTACAATAGAATGAAGCAAGTTTGAATTGCAAATAGCTTCATATCGCTTTGTTTTACACTCGGCAAACAAGCGTCGCGAATCTCAAGAACCTAATCCATCCGAAGCGAATCCGAAGCCTGTACTTCCCATCATTCCCATGGTGGTTCAAGCGCCGCGCAAGGAGCCCGCGTAGACACTAGCGCCAGATTACCCTCTAGGTGTTATTGTAAGAAACTCTATGATCGATGGGTTTCAGGGCAGCCGTGAGTAAGCATCGTCGCACGGGATCCACATGGCTTAGCCTGAGGAAAACGAAACAACAAAGTCCATAGTGAAAGCTTTGCTGAAACGCAGGAACTAAGCCGAAACTTAGGAGAAGGGTGCGACAGTTTCGCTATCTGACGGTTTTCAAGCCGCGGAACTGGCTGGAATTTTTTTCAGTGCCTGTGTATCTATCTTGCTTCTTTGCCATGAGCGGAATCGGTAGTAGTCAGCTTTCAGCAGACTACCCATGGTAAACGCAGCATGTGGGCAGTGAGAGCAAATCTAACATTTCTAAGTGCCACATTGCGGCACCTCACATATGAAGCTATGTGGTAGTTCTAGTATCATTGAAGTACTTTTATAACCTAATAAAAGCTTGGTCGTCTGCAGTGTTCGGGTATATGTCCTCCAGCGAGCCTGTAATTTGCTCGAATCATGAGGATAAAGGTTTCTTGAAAGAACACCTAACTGCTACGCGATTTATATTTCGTTTCGCTGCCTATAGTGCAATGCTCTTTGAAAAAAAGATCAGTCTGTATTTATGTTGAAAAATAGGTTCACTAATACCGAGCCGAAATGTCCTCGGATTTGAGGACAATTACTTATGAGACGCGAGATACACAATTACGTAATAGGTAGAAAATAAAAAAAAAATTAAGGCAGCTTCCCACTAGGGGTGCCAAGCCTGAATGAAGTGCGGAGCTGGGCGGCTTTATTTCTCTTTATTTTTTGTTTCTTTCTTCCTCTGTTGCTTTCTTTTAAAAATTGCGATAGCAAATATATGGACAGTCTCGACTGGTTTTTGCCGTTGCCGTCATTTCCCGTATAAAGGCCAAATTTTTAAGATCGCCCCGCGCATCGTACGTTCTACCACGATTAAAGTGCGCGAGCGGGGGCGAGGAACGTGGCCGAAGCAGAGATCAAACGAGCCGGCCCATTTCCGTCGCTCGGAGGGCGCATGCGACAATATTACCCCG
Organism: Rhipicephalus sanguineus; assembly: GCF_013339695.2. Classification (NCBI taxonomy): domain Eukaryota; kingdom Metazoa; phylum Arthropoda; class Arachnida; order Ixodida; family Ixodidae; genus Rhipicephalus; species Rhipicephalus sanguineus. The sequence goes on from NC_051179.1 coordinate 114,430,093, forward strand.
CTCGGGATGCCTGCCGTCGAAGCAGACAGGAAACGCCCCGCCCGTTTTGAACGAGCATGAAAAGACGCGAGAGGGGGGGCGGGTGCCGCTCGAGCCGCAACATTGAACTTTGATTCGAAGGGCGCGGTCGCGATCTCTGGCGCGCGCGCTATCTCAGGAGCCATCAGCTGGCGGCTCGTATACCCGTTCTACGTGCTGCGCTCTCAACGCGAAGTGACTATGCGGAGAGCATCTCTCCCTGGGGCGGCCGTATTCGCTTACACCAGCGTTTTGTAGTTACGCCAGATCGGATACAAAAGAATTAGCTGCCAGACTCCTAGTATAACACTGCAGTTTGTTGCTATCGCATCCATTGCTTCGCCCTTGCTGTGAAACTGAGACTTTTTCTCTCGTCTCCCTGTCTTTTTTTCTTTTTTGCCTTTGTTAATTTCTCTTTCTTCCTTTCTCTCTCTCTGTATTTCTTTGTCTTTCTCAAGGTTCCTATCTTTGTCTTTCCTGTCTTTCTTTCCATTCTTTCTCTCTCAGTTTCATGCTTCCTCTTTCTTTGTATCTCTTTCTGTCTCTCTTACTCTCTTTGTGCCTTTCTTCCCTTTCTTTCTCCCTATTTCTCTCTTTCTCTTCTAAGCTTTGCTCTCTCCCCTGATTCTTTCCCTCATCCTCACTTCTCTTTCTCACCACCTTGCTATACTATACTATACAAGGCTATGCTAGGCTCTACTCGCATGCCTGGATAGCCGAGTGGATAGGACGCTGGCCTTCGGATCGCGGGTTCGAATCCTCCCTCACCAAGAAATTTTTTCGGCAAGAATTTCGCTTTTCCTCCTTTTCTCTGCCTCTCTGTGTTTCTTTTTTTTCTCGCTCTTTGTCCTCCTCTTCTCACCCATGACAGCTATTCCATGCCGCGCCGGAGAAATCGGCGCACGTGTTTTGGGAGCGAAACAGAAGATGAAGAAGAGGACGAAGAGAGCGCGTGCCGGTTCACGATGATGATTGTTTCTGTTCGCATTAGCTGGTACAACAAAAAGCTCAAATAGCTCCGCTCCTAAAATGCAGACAGCTTAGACTAAGCCACGCGTGGCTGGGTCACAGTGGAGGTGGGGATATTCTAGGTAATCCCGGCTTGGCTCAGTTGTTGCTAGATTTGGCTACGTATTACTAAGACATGCGGCACTCGCTCCATCGAAGCCGACACCGAAAGTGATGTCGAAGGTCCTGTGGACTTCCTCTGTAGACTTACACTAGTAGGATAGCTGTGCCCTTGTAGCTTGGCTTGCATAGCCACAGTATATTGTGTCCCGAGAATATGACTCAAAACAATCACCTACCCTTCATTGCAGACTCCTCATCCGAAGGAACAACGCTGCCGCCCCAAGGACAAAGGTGGCGAGGAGAGGGTGGCCCAACAGCGGAGGTGGGCGGTTCTGGCGGAGCGTCCTCCATCAGTATGATGACAACCTGCAACACGGTGTTTGTCATTCTAAGGATGGCGAAAAAGCAGTCAACGATGAGTCGCCTCCTAGTGCTAAGCGGGTTCAAAAAGCAGGCGTTGCGCTCTTGCAGCCTTTTATTTTACTTTGAGAAGTCAACGTGAAAACGTAAAGTTTTGTGGCCTTTAGAAAGACATGGGATTGCCCATACAGAGCCCTGATTATCAGGTTAAATGTAGCGTATAACGCAGCAGTGACGAAACATGTGAAGTTGAGTAAAGAAATGAGTAAAACTATATCACTCAGCCTTTACTGATTCACAGCACATGTTCATATGAATTGGAAATATACAGAAAGGATGAAAAGTCATAAAGCGTAGGTGAAAACGCGTGTAATTTAGTCAAAATAAGAGGCGCGAAGTATCGATGCAATACAGAGCCCACTTCCTGGTGACTACGGTAGCAACTATTTTGTACATTTCAGATGACACAAATAAGAAGCACTTGTTCAATCCTTTTCATGGCGAGTCATTTACGTTAGTAACATTTTTACATTCTTTAGGGAGCTGCTTGATGCATTGTTTCTAGCCAGACTATGGTTGGTAGTGATCACCGCAGAAACATTGCACTCTAGGGTCCTCAATTGTCCTCAATTTTAGGGCATGGGCAGGGCATGCAGCGCGTGGGAAAGATAACCGCTGGTCATTAAGGGTAACAGACTGGATTCCGAGAGAAGGCAAACGCGCGAAGGGGAGACAGAAAGTTAGGTGGGCAGATGAGATTAAGAAGCTTGTGTAAATAACATGGCCACAGCAAGCACAGTCCCGTGTTGATTGGCGGAACATGGGAGAGACATTTGCCCTGCAGTGGGCGTATTCAATCTGATGGCGATGACGGTGATGATGATTGGGTAGAGGATTGCCCCCGCTTCGGCGCAGTGCTTTTTAGGTTGTGTTGATGAAGAAATTGAACATGAGCTTGTTGGCCATTTTTCGGCATGTGGACGTCTATTTGGCAATATTAGAAGAGACGGGAAATTCAAGCACAGTGAATGAATGGCGCGCTCGAGGTTTTCAAAGAAGCAGGTAGCGGTCGTAAGAACCCGCAATTTCTCAATATGATGCTGTTCGTAGCTCCTGATCATATTTGTTGACAGTTTGGCCGCGCTCAAAAGCCTTTCGCGCTATTCATCTCGACATTCGAAAGAGAAACATGTCACCGCCATTTCCTGCTTGCGTTAAGATTATTTTCAAATGTTCAACAGCAGCTCTAGCAATAGTATGAAGTGATACTCGCAGGTTTTAACGCGACAACGTTAAAGAGCTTGTTTCGAAGAAATTCCGTTGTCGGCGTCGTTGGTTGGATTGAAAAATCAGCCTTGTCCGTCAGCGAAAATGCGAGATAGATGCAAATAAACGAATGATAAGAATGTTCGGTCCGGCTGAGAATTGTACTCAGGTCTTCTGGCGGGAAGGTGTTCTACCGCGGAGCCACGCCAGTGCTTGACAGTGCTTCATAAAAAAACGCTATACGAATGTCATGTAGGGCGGGGGGGGGGGAGTTTAACGCATGTATTATTGCGTGGCAGAATCGTAGACTCGCACCAGCCGTAAAAGCATGTGAACTGCGCAACAAGTGGGTGGTTTAAAGCTGCCCACCATTACAAAGTGTACAGCTGGGCAGGTGCGCGTGGTACCTTACGGATGTGTGGTGGGTATTCCGCCAATTTGCAAAAGGAAGAATTATGATGTATTGGAAACTTCCTAACTGTATCTTACTTCTTTCATTTTGAACAGAAAGAAAATTTAGTCTTTACTTTAAGAATTATATTTTAAAAATTATCCGGCTATTGGCCAACCCCCGAGCGTGGGTGTGTGCCAGAATTTCTAGAATCTACTCTACTCTACTCGAACTGTATATCGAATAGGCATTGCTGGATAGCTTGAAAAGGCCAGTGTTACGCGCACAAACGTTCCTTTACTTGCGGCGTGGTTGAAAGCGTTGCGCACGGGGACCGATTACTCTTTCGCGCTCTGCTCTTGCAGGTGAAGCTCAATCGCCCTGCACGATTTTTTTATTTCAGATTTCATTACAAACTTATTGATTGCAAACTTAACAAATGTCAAAGAGGTCGGAATGCACGTTTTAATGCAATATCTACAATACACATTTTCTGCTTTAGTATCATTTTTATGAGTAACCAGCTATTTACTGTTACTTATTATTGCCATAGCAATTATATGGACATTCTCGACTGAGTTTTGCCGTCGTCGTCGCCGCCGTGATGCTGCGTATATGTATAAGAATGTATGTATATATAAAAGTCCAAAAGAAAAATAATTCCGAAGAAAGCTTCCGAAGCGCGGAATCGAACCAGCCACTTCTCGATCCGGAGCGCGTGGCTCTAACCACTATGCCTCTTAGCGCAGATCGTCCACGCGGCTAACGGCGAGCGTTATATACGCACTCTTTACCGCAGTACTGAGAGACGGCTGGCGCTTATAAGCGTTTCTTCACTGCCAGCGAGATGGCGCTAGGAGCGCAACGGGCGAACTTAATGGCGTCGGCCAACTCGCCCCGTTCCTGCGAACGTCCTTTCTCTTCGCCCTACAGCGCGTGGTTGCATTCATGCGCTTATCCGATGAAAGAAGGGGGCGAACGGGGGGAGGGGGTGGTAGAGCTGGGGTTGTCTGTCATGTGCTTTCCCCGCGATGTCCGCGCTGAAGTCGCAATGTGTACGAAGATCACTTCGCGCGCTGCAGCGGCCGCGTTTGCGAAAGGAGCGCGCTGTTCGCGCTTGTCCTGTGTGTACCTCTTCGTTCGTTTCGTGCGTCCTTCTTTATGTTTGAGCAGTGCGCTTCAAGTGACTAGCTGTGACGCATGATAGTTCGCGCTCGTCCTGTGTGTGTTCTTTTCGTGTGTTTTTTGCGCATGAGTGAGGCGCTGGAAATTTCGAGCTGGTTTCCGTTCTTCGCGTTACATTCCAGTTTGTTGGCATAGCATTCATTGCTTCGCCGTTGCGGTGAAACTGTGACTTTTTTATTGCATATTGCCGACCAAAAATCGGCGCAAGCAGGACAGGTACAAGAGGCAGGATAAAACAAAAAAAAAACAACAAGAGATAACATTACAAAATATCACATAAAATGAAAATATAAACTCCAATTAACAGTACGTGTGAAGGCTAACATGGCAAAACAATACACAAAATAGAAACATAACACATGTTAACATGAACAGTATATATTGAGGCTTTAAGTTACAAAAAATTGACTGTGATCAGTTGGAGGGTTCTACTCTAATACAGTGAGCGGGTAAGATGAAAACTGAAAGATCAAAATACGGGGTTAAACAGTGGGCTTCATGGTTTCGTGCATGTCTAGCAGACAGAGGAGATAAATATGCACGCTGGTGAAGGGCTAACTCGTGTAGGTGCCGAAAGTTCAGGTGGTTCTTATTTTTGTCGTAATTCAAGCTTTTTAGTATCGTTAGCAGTTCTGAGTTCAATCAGTAAGTCTCTAATTTTAAGTTTGGAATGAGCAAACTTAAAGGGCCAGTATACAACCTCCATGTCGAAAATTTCTAATGGAGAGATGAATTCGCCCTTGCACGATGCGAACATGCTGCCGCAAGAACTTTGCGAATAAGTGCTGTAATAAGGAAGCTACAGGGTATAGAAGGACCCGCTTCGGCTGGTTTCGGTTTCTCTCTCGTTCTTCCCACTCTTCTCTCGCGGCGGACAGGAGTAGGTGTAGCCCTTTGTCGTGAATACGCCCACTTCGGCAACGTAACACGACGTCAGCGATTACGTCATCGGCGCGCAGTCAACGACCGAGCGAGGCTTCCTCCACGTGTCACACGTGTCATACCGGCGCGGAAAGTACAAGGCGCTGGTGAGGTATCAACCTTTCCCCCAGCGGTAAAATCGCGAGACTGCTCCTCATCTCGGAGGCTTTCATTCTGGCAATTCCGCTTGTCCCGGTAGTCTCGGAACTCTACGCAACGGCAGTGAGTCGCACAGGGAAATGAAAATAAGGACTGCGCGGCCAAAACTGAATCACTGCAGGGCCAAGGCGCCGTTTCGTAGTGCAAATGACCAATCGACGAAGTCGATGCTGCGTAATGTTGAACATGGGCAAGATTACGTCACTTCGCGTACGAGGAGTACTGGACGGGCGCTGTAGAGGGGCACGGGAAGCGTTTTTCAAAAGGGAGTGGCCGCGCGGCGCGCAGAGCTGTGATACTATTCTCAAATGTGGTCGCCACGGCCTTCTGCACGAAGTAGCGAGCTTGTTTGGAAGATGCAAGAAACATGGTTGATCCCTCCGTCACATAAATTGGTACAACACGAAAGTAAAACATGCCTTTACACGAGCAGTTGAATGTTTACTGTACATTGATATACGAGAGCTCGCACAACAATGTCTGTTGGTGTTTGGCAGCTATAGCACCGCTTAACGTGGATGCACCCATGTTGACGCTTGGTGACATATCTCCATCCAGACGACTAACGTTCATGATCAATGATTAAAAAAAGCTTTGTGATAGCTGTAGTAGTTAACGGTGATTGCGTAATCAGAGAAAGCGATGTCACAGCCAGAAGAGCATTGCTGATTGGACGCAGAACTTGGGCTTAGGTTGCCATCCTGCCGTACGTTAAAGAGGTATTGAACGCGACCACGGCGGTACTAAAGGAAAACGCAACGCACGTTGTGTCTATCCTCAAACAGGGCCGCGATTTTTGTCAGGGCGAGCGTAAGCTGGGAAGGCGGTGTTACAGCCAGGCGAGGCAGCATGCGAGGCATGCACGTGTCGCAGAGCTATTTTTAATGTGGATGGATGCTATCGGCGACGCCCAGGTTTGGGTTAAGGTCGCCACCTGGCGGTGTGTTAAGGCGTTTACAAAATTACACTTCTCATACTGGAAAGGCGCCGATTGGGACGGACGCGCAGCAAAAACGCGTTGGCAGGAGCTAATCGCGGAGGGCGAGGTCATAATACATCACTTTACTTCACCACTCCAAAAGGCGACACCACCCCGCCGACCTAGAGCACTGCGAGAGGAAAGTGTGATACATAAAAGGCGGGTTTGTAAAGCCTCCAGAAAGTATGAGCGTGGCACAGTTTATAGCGTTCCCGGCATCAGTTACCACAGACCGAAGGATCGTGGGTTGGACTCCCTCTGATGGAACGTTTTCCTTTGTCATCTGATCGTGTGCATTTTCGATGTCATTTCCGTCACGGAAATATGTCACTGAAGTTTTGGTGGACACCGGTATGAAACACTTGCGTGTTAAAAAAGTCGTAGCATGTGTAACAAAACGGCAGGTGTCAGCACCGGGAAATGAACGAGACGAATTGTTTCCATCTACTGATAGAAACCCGCGCATGTTCTGGCATGTAGTCTTCAATCCACGCAATAAATATGTCTCTACACACCCTTTTGCTTCTTCAGGAAGACTATGAAATTGATTGCTTGCCTTGCGACGATGTCAGCCACATGCTGGCATATCACTCACTTCACTAGTGCGGGGTTGGGAGCATGCGGCGGAACGTGAAATATTCGTTACATGAAATCTAAGCTCAAACAGCATACCTATTGCACTTTAAGGGCCCGGTGCTTTTAGACAAGAAGGACTACCAGCTAGCTCGATCATGCACATTGATGAGTAAAAAGTAGAGGCATGGCTAATGTTTCAACTAAGAAGACATTTGGAGTGGTAGTGAACCTTGTTTACTTCATCTGGTTAACCTGAGCACAACAATGACAGTTACCTTTGTCAACAGATATTGCTGTTTGATGCGGCGAGTCAAACTCTAAGGGAGCATATAGGATCGTTTCGACAAGAGACATGGTAAACAGAAGATCACAGATGCACACTTCGTGACCTTTGAGTGTTCTCATGTGCTGGCGACTTCCTGGCGACCTCAAGAAGCATACTCATTTTCACAAGGTATTATGGCCCTGAAATCTATTGGTCAAAATTAAAAAGGTTTCCCAAGGTTTCAGGAATTTCATGCCAACCATACTGACGCTGCGTGCACAGGTTAGGCTATTCAGCAATAATTCCTGCCTCCAAGGCTTCACTATACTCTCGATAATACCGCATGAACAAAGCATTGAGTTGACGCTAAAATGCCGCACGATGAACACCAATGGTGATTCTATTGTGATAGCTTGTGGTTCTCAAAAACGCTTTTGCCAAGGGCTGCAGGAGAATCCCGTCTGCTGCAGACCTCTATCAATTTTTGTCTCACCTTCATTATCCAAGTCTCCTCAAGTCTTTCTGTCATTTAAAAAACTTCTTGACCAGTAGTTGCATGTCTTTCCCTCATGATTATGATGATTATCAAGTTTTTTGTCTGCGCCTTCAAAATCAGTCTCTTCAAGCTTTCTGTCATTTAAAAGCTTTATGAACGTTAGTGGCATGTCTTTCCCTCATGAATATGCTGTCGATACTGAAATGTTTCACATAGATGTCAAGAGAAATCACGTGAAGCAGGTAGCTATCAGCGAAGACGCCGTCACGACACAAGACACAAAAACACACTGGGGTCCTTACATCATCTCCCCGTTTCACCTTCTCTCCTGGAAGTACTCGCAACTCGCACCCGCTGGCTTCACCTACAGTCGCACGACCTGCAGGGAGAAAGGAGCGTCTCACAGAACAGTAAGAAAAAAGCCTGATTGGAGCTCTGGTGCGTTGGAGCAGCTCTTATATTGTGAAGATCGTCATGGCGTCATATCAGCGACAGATGTTCGGGCACTGTTAATTGTTAGAGAACTGCTTGTTTTGCATGCATATTCAAACCTACACGAAATCCCGAATTAGGGATGAACTGTTTTGTCTAACCTTGCAATCGAAAACTGCATTTAGGATGGCGCGGAAAAACGGAAGGCATGCTGAATGTAGGCGCACCTGGCACAGGTGAATTATCCCCTGTCCGCCGATGTTTCCAGTGACAAAAGAATTATTGCTGCACCGAACTCAACAACCTAAGAGTACATGCACAATGGACCCATCGGAACAATGATTGTAATAACACTTGCCGCTTCCCTACTACATTTGCCCTCAGTGCTGAGTGCAGTACCATAGTGCACATCTTCGTACCTTTCAGAGAAAAGTTGGTGGCGACTCTCATCAACCTTAACTACATTTAAAAAATTTTAACCTCACTACTTTGTGAGTTCCTAGATCAGACAGCTTAGTTCTATGCAAACACAACGCGTTCCTTGGAGTGCTGCCCTTCATCCTACAGAGAACGCCACACCAGCATGATTTACGCTAGTGATGGCACAGTAAAAGGCGTTGTTAAGTGAGTCTATTTCTTGTGCATCTTCTAAAATGAGCAAGTGCTTGTATTTGGCCAGCTATATGGAGTTCTGTACGCAAGGTAGTAAATGAACTCATTTTTTGCAGTGAAGCTGTCTTTGCAGTCCCTGCGCGTGCTTCCCTAACTCAGGTCCCGTGACCAGGTAGAAAGCAGGAGCCGTTGTGAGAGGGAGGCATCAAGACAAGTGTGATAACCACTGGGCTATACACCTACACTTGTGCAACATGCATTCATGGGATGCTTATGAACGCGTTGTACCGATGATCACGTGACTAGGGAAAAAGTAGGAACCTCGTGAGAGGGGAAGGGAAGCACGTGATCGACTGCGGAGAGGAGGTGAGACTGAAGGGTGTTGGTGCGACGCACGCAGTTCCGCACCGTCTGCTCTCGCCCATGGCATTACGAGAGCTGTGTCCACGGTGGAACGCTAGGAGCGCCGCCGTGCATGTCATGCCACGGCCGGACTCGAGAGGTGCTCGGGCGTTCCTTGTCATGCACATCAGCGGCGTTTGCGTCGCTGCTGGAGTTCCAGCGCAGCCGTAGTAGAGAGTGGACGGGTAGAAGAATGGGCTATAGCCCCATTAGAATTCTATCGTAGGGTTCCAGGGCGGCCGTGAATGAGCATCGTCGCACGGGATCCACATGGCTTAGCCTGACGAAAACGAAACAACGAAGTCCATAGTGAAAGCTTTGCTGAAACCAGGAAGGAAGCCGAAGCTTAGTAGAAGGGGGCTGCAGCTTCGCTATCCGACAGTTTTCACCGCGCGGAACTGGCTGGAATTTTTTTCAGTGCGTGTGTATGCATCTTGCTTCCTTGCCACGAGCGGAACCAGTAGTAGTCGGCTTACAGTAGTCTACCCATGGCAAGCGCAGCTTGTGGGCAATGAGTGAAAATCTAACATTTCTAAGTGCCGCATTGTGGGAACTTCACATATCTGTAATGTAATGTACTGTGTAATTCTAATATCTTTAAAGTACTTTTACAATCGAATAAAAGCTTGGTGGCCTGCAGTGTTCGGATATGTGTCTATGCCAGCGAGCCTGTCATTGGCTTGAATCTTGAGGATAAAGTTTTCTTGAAAAAACACCCAGCTGCTACGCCATTTACATTTTGTTTCGTTGCCTATAGTGCAATGCTCTTTGAAAAAAGATCAGCCTGGAGTTATTTTGAAAAATAGGTTCACTAATACTAATCCGAAATGACCTCGAATTTGACTACAGTTACATATCATACGCGAGATACACAATTACGTAATAGGTAGAAAATAAAAAAGTTAAGGCAGCTTCGCAGCAGGGGTGCCAAGCCTGAAGGAAGTGCGGAACTGGGCGCCTATATTTTCTCTTTCTTCCTTCCTTTGTTGTTCTCTCATCTCTCCGTTTTTTAGTCTTTTTTGTCGTTGTTTATTTCTATTTCTTCCGTTCTCTCTCTATGCATTTCTTTGTCGTTCTCGCTCTTTCTATCTTTGTCTTTCCTGCCTTTCTTGCCATTCTTTCTCTCTCTATTTCCTGCTTCCTCTTTCTTTGTATCTCTTCCTGTCTCTCTTGGTCTTTCTGTCTTTCTTCCCTTTCGTTCTCCCTATTTCTCTCTTCCTATAGTATGCTACTTCGAGTCTCTCGCTTTCTGTCTTTCTTTCTCTTTCTGTCTTTGTTCCTTTTCTTCCCCTCTATTTCTCTCTTTCTCTGCTATGGTTTACTCTCTACCCTGCTCCTTTCCCTCATCCTCACTTCCCTTTCCAACCACCTTGCTATACTGTACTATACAAGGTTATGCTAGGCACTACTCGCGTGCCTGGATAGCCGAGTGGATAGGACGCTCGTCTTCGGATCGCGGGTTTGAATCCTCCCGCACCAAGAACCTTTTTCACCAAGAATTTCTCTTTTCCTCTGTTTTACAGCGAAAGCTGTTATGAGATCATTTCAACGGCCGTTTTTGGTGGCGTAGTTGTCCGCCGCTGCAGCCGCCGCCGCCGCCGCCGGTGTCCGTAACCACTATCGCTCGAAATAAGAAAAAAACGAAATAAGAAAAAATTTCCAGGGTGGAACGGGGTGCGAACCTGGGTCCACTGCGTGGGAGGCCAGCGTTGTACCTCAGAGCCATGCCGGTGCTTGAAACTGCCTTGCAAAACGACGCTATACAGGCCTCATGTCCAGAAGGAACCACATTAACATATGCAATTTCGTGTGGTAGAAGAGTGAAATAACAACCACGCACCACACAACGCGAATTCTGTAACCAGGCGTCACACAATGCGAATTGCGCAACGAGTGGGCTGTTGGATGCTTCCAACCCACTACAAGGGGCTCTGTCAATAATTCTTCATCGTCATCAGCACAACACACAACAAAGTGCGCATGATGCCTTACATGTTTTTAGCGGGTACCACGGCTCTCCGTTGAATGACGAAAAATGGCATAGTGGCTGCTGCCATACTTCACAGAAATTATGATTTGTCACGTGAGTTTCTTTATCGCTTTTGCTGAGTGCGGTTTGCGCCCCGCCCACAAAGACTGTCAGCAACGCTCAGCGCGAACCGGCGCCTCATTGTTCCAGAACCTTCGCGATCATCGTAGATCGTTTGTTAAGGATTGCGCGCAAGACGCGCCACACTCGAGCTTATTCTAGAAGTTGCACGACAGCCAGCGATAGCGCTGGAATATTCGACGGCACATGTTTAAATACCGACGCGCTTCACCGCCTGTCAGTTGATCGACGGGTCGACGCTCTGTTCGCCTCTATCAGTTTATTGCTGTAAGCTGGAGTTTCATTTTCCCGGGCCACAAGTTCGGCCTAATAAAGAGTTTCATCTCGGACGTGCTGACTGCTGCCTTCGCGTCAAGACGCCGCGCCGCCGCAGCAGTTCTGCCGCCAGGCACCACCCCGCCCGCCACTGACGCCATACCGCCCGCCGACACGACAACGCTGCGCCCCCCGAAAGACCGACGTTTGGCGTGCCCCTTGACAACCGACCGCTCTGCTATCACTGCGGGGAAGCCGGCCACACATACCGCCGCTGCCAGTACCGTCAGATGGGCCTACGTGGCTTCGCCGTCAACGCACCGCCCCCACAGCATGGTGAGCTGCCACGTGACATCGCCGACTACTTGGCCACCACTGAAAGCGCACCTCGACGTACCTCGCGTTAACCGTCGCCTGGACGCTACCGTTCCCCTCAGCGACGACAGATGTACAGCGGCCCAAACCGGGCCCGGTCGCCTAGCCCGTATCCGGGAAACTAAGGGCAGCAACCGATGGAGGTGCGGTTGCTGTACGACGAAATGCCGAAGATCCTCCGCGGCCGCCGCCGACGACCACGCGACGAGACCTGCAGAACACGACGCGAAGCAGACGAAGCCCTGCCGACGAAACCTCGCGGACCGAAGAAGACCCGACGACGCAACATGTAAGCAGCGGAACATACCGACGCAGCCGTGACCCGACGCCGCGACCGAACCGCAACGCAAGACGACGAACTAGTGACCTCGACGTTATCATCGACGGCCACAATGTCACCGCTCTCGTCGACACTGGGGCCGACTATTCCGTCGTCAGTGGGCCATTCGCCACCAAGCTGAAGAAAGTAAAGACCGCTTGGAGTGGACCCGAAATCCGGACAGCTGGAGGCCACTTGATAACGCCGATTGGTGTCTGCACGGCGAGAGTCACCATCAATAACCGGACTTATCCTGCGAGCTTTGTAATCCTACAAAATTGCTCCAGGGATGTGATGCTTGGAATGGACTTCCTAAGTGACCACGGCGCCGTCATCGACCTTAGGTCTGAGTCGATAACGCTAACCTCAGAAAAAGCGCTCCCGGCCCGTGCGACGCCAGGGAACCATGCATTGAATGTGATAGAAGAGCAGGTGACCATTCCGCCACGTTCCAGCGTCATCATTTCCGCCGGCACCGAAAAATCTGCGTACCTTGAAGGCGTCATCGAGGGTGATCAGCACCTACTCCTGAACCGTCAAATTTGCGTCGCACGAGGTATAGCCGAGCTGCGTGACGGCAAAGCAAAGGTAGTGCTGACAAACTTCAGCCACGAATATAGGCACGTCATAATTGGTACGACGGTCGCCTACATCGAAGAATGTGTAGCCGCCAGCGATGCTTTCGCCCTCTTCGATGCTGCCGAACCTGCTTCGACGAGTCGAGGTCCCGAACCAGATTTCGACGTCAACTCGAGCCTTCCGAAGGTCAAGCAAGACCAGCTCGAAACACTGCTCCTGCAATACAAGGACTGCTTTTCATCGTCTTCCAGACTTCGGCAGACACCGATCGCAAGGCATCGCATCATAACAGAAGAAAGTACCAGGCCACTTCGCCAGAGCCCGTACAGAGTTTCGCCGCGAGAACGCGAGGCCATAAGGAAACAAGTCGACGAAATGCTACGCGACGACATCATCCAGCCTTCAAAGATTCCGTGGGCGTCACCGGTGGTGTTAGTGAAGAAGAAGGATGGGACCCAACGTTTCTGCGTCGATTATCGTCGCCTGAACAAAATCACGAAAAAGGACGTGTACCCTCTCCCACGTATAGACGACGCCCTAGATCGACTCCACAACGCGAAGTACTTTTCTTCGATGGACCTCAAGACCGGCTACTGGCAAATCGAAGTCGACGAGAGGGACCGAGAAAAGACTGCCTTCATTACACCGGACGGCCTGTTCGAGTTCAAGGTCATGCCCTTTGGTCTTTGCTCGGCACCTGCGTCTTTCCAACGAGTCATGGATACTGTATTAGCTGGCTTGAAGTGGCACACTTGCCTTGTTTACTTGGACGACGTCGTTGTGTTTCCTCGAACTTCGACGAGCACCTCCAGAGACTTCAACCCGTACTTTAAGCAATCAAGAACTCCGGGCTCACCCTGAAGCCAGAAAAGTGCCGCTTCGCGTACCAACAGCTCTTGTTTTTGGGTCACGTGATGAGCAAGACTGGAGTGCTCCCAGACCCGCAGAAAACAGCTGCCATCGGCGCTTTCCCGCCACCCACCGACAAGAAGGCCGTGCGCCGATTTCTCGGCTTGTGCGCCTATTACAGACGCTTTGTCAAAGACTTTTCACGGATAGCCGAGCCACTAACGCAGCTCACAAAGATCGACGTCGAATTAAGGTGGCAAACAGCGCAAGTTGAAGCATTTCATGAACTCAAACGACGCCTGCAGACACCTCCGATACTTGCGCATTTCGACGAATACGCCGATACGGAGATTCACACCGATGCAAGCAGCGTAGGACTCGGCGCCGTCCTTGTGCAGCGGACGGGTGGACTGGAAACGGTTATCAGTTATGCTAGCCGGTCGCTGTCTAAGGCAGAGACAAACTATTCCACAACAGAAAAGGAGTGCCTCGCCATCATCTGGGCTACGTCGGAGTTTCGCCCCTACCTCTACGGCAGGCCCTTCAAAGTTGTGAGCGACCATCACGCTTTGTGTTGGCTAGCTAACATGAAGGACCCTTCAGGTCGGCTCGCACGGTGGAGCCTAAGACTACAAGAGTTTGACATTACCGTCGTGTACAAGTCCGGAAGGAAACACTCAGACGCCGACTGCCTGTCTCGTGCCCCCGTCGACCCACCACCGCCCGACGACCCGGATGATGATAGCTTCTTGGGAGCCATAAGTGCCGACGACTTCGCCGAACGACAGCGAGCCGACCCGGAACTGAAGGGCCTTGTGGATTACCTCGAGGGCAGGACCACCGTTGTTCCGAAGGTATTCACGCGGGGACTGACGTCGTTTTTCTTGCGCAACGGTGTTCTCCTAAAGAAGAACTTCTCACCGCTTCGAGCCGATTGCCTTCTCGTGGTACCCTCGACATTGCGGCCAGAGGTCCTCCAGGCTCTCCACGACGACCCGACGTCTGGACACCTGGGGTGTTTCTCGCACGCTAGCAAGAATACAGGAGAAGTACAACTGGCCACGCCTTTCTGCCGACGTCACCCGTTACGTAAAGACCTGCCGGGAGTGTCAGCGACGCAAGACACCGCCCACTAGGCCAGCCGGACTTCTGCAGCCTATCGAGCCACCTAGACGGCCGTTCCAGCAAATCGGGATGGACTTACTGGGGCCGTTCCCGACGTCCAATACCGGAAACAAGTGGATCGTCGTGGCGGCTGACTACCTCACCCGCTACGCCGAGACAAAGGCCTGCCCAAAGGCAGTGCCGCCGAGGTAGCCAAGTTCTTCGTGGAGCACATCGTCTTGCGTCATGGCGCCCCAGAGGTCCTCATCACAGACAGAGGTACCGCCTTTACCGCGGACCTAACTCAGGCGATCTTCAAATACAGCGAGACGAGCCACCACCGCCTACCACCCGCAGACCAATGGCCTCACCGAGCGTCTAAATAAGACCATCGCCGACATGCTGGCCATGTACGTCGACGTCGAACACAAGACATGGGACGCCATCCTCCCGTACGTGACCTTCGCGTACAACACGGCCGTACAAGAAACGACACAGATGACGCCGTACAAGTTGGTCTGCGGACGGAGCCCGGCAACGACGCTCGACGCCATGTTACCAAACGTGACCGACGAGGAAAACATCGACGTGACCACCTACCTACAGCGCGCCGAAGAAGCACGACAGCTCGCCCGCCTACGGATCAAGAACCAGCAGACGAGTGACAGCCGCCACTACAACCTTCGACGACGCCATATGGAATACCAACCCGGTGGACCGTGTATGGGTATGGACGCCAATACGCCGACGGGGACTTAGTAAGAAGCTTCTCGACGATACTTCGGACCGGACATGTACTTCGACGCCTCGGCGCCCTCGACTACGAGGTTGTCCCTGACGGCATTACGAACTCTCAGCGGCGCCGTGCGCGACCTGAAGTCGTCCATGTCGGGCGCCTCAAGCCATATTACGCGCGTTAGTGAATCTGAGGACTGTACTTTTGCTTATTGTTTATTGTACTTTCTTGCTTTATTCCTGTTGTTTATTGTTGCATGTATTGGCCACCCACCCCTCCCCGTGTTCTGTTGAAGCATCGGGAAGATGCTTTTTCAGAGGGGGGCATTGCCACGTGAGTTTCTTTATCGCTTTTGCTGCATTCGGTTTTCGCCCACAAAGACTGTCAGCAACGCTCAGCGCGAACCTCGCCTCATTGTTCCAGAACCTTCCCGATCATCGTAGATCGTTTTGTTAAGATTGAGCGCAAGACGCGCACACTCGAGCTTATTCTAGAATTTGCACGACAGCCAGCGATAACGCTGGAATAGTCGACTGCACATGTTTAAATACCGACGCGCTTTACCGCCTGTCAGTTGATCGACGGTCGACGCTCTGTTCGCCGCTATCAGTTTATTGCTGTAAGCTGGAGTTTCATTTTCCCGGCCACAAGTTCGGCCTAATAAAGAGTTTCATCTCGGACGTGCTGACTGCTGCCTTCGTCGACGTCACGACCACGTGACAGATTTATAGCCTAGTGGCTTCATCGCAAGTGCACTTGCATTGTTTGCCAAGGAAGCCCATGAGCCCATCATCCATTTCCTCAGGGTCTCAACAAAGTTCTTCCCCCCTCTCTCTGTCTCTCTTTCTCACGTCAATGTATGTTATATTGCATGGTGGGAGAGTTAAATAGCGACCGGGCGTCACACAATGCGAATTACGTAACTGGTGAGCCGTTTAAACCTTCCAACCCAGTACAAAGGGCTAAGCCACAATTCTTCATCGCCATCAGTCGTCACGTAAACAAAGTGCACATAATGCCTTACATATGTGTAGCTGGAACCTCGCTTCTGCGCGCAATGAATAATCGCGTTGTAGGTGCTTCCCAATTTCACAAATATTGTGATTTATGGCGTAGTGGGGACCTTGCTGGTGTACTTCTATTAGTAGCCCCCAAGAGAGTTTACAACGGGCTCTAGAAATGCCGCTCTTCCAGCTTTCGCTGTGACTGTGCTGCACTTTCCGCGCAGGCCTGGCATTTTTTTTTCTGCCTCTCTCTGTTTCCTTTTTTTTTCTCGCTCTCTGTCCTCGTTCTCTCAACCTTGACAGCTATTCCATGGCGCGGCGGAGAAATCGGCGCACGCGTTTTGGGAGCGAAACAGAACATGAAGAAGAGGACGAAGAGAGCGCGTGCCGGTTCATGATGATGATTGTTTCTGTCCGCATTACCTGGCACAAAGAAAAGCTCAAAGAGCTCCGCTCCTAAAATGCAGACAGCTTACACTAAGTCACGCGTGGCTGGGTCACAGTGGAGGTGGGGATATTCTAGGTAATCCCGGCTTGGCTCAGTTGTTGCTAGGTTTTGCTACGTATTACTAAGACATTCGGCACTCGCTCCATCGAAACCGACACCGAAAGTGATGTCGAAGGTTCTGTGGACTTCCTCTGTAGACGTACACTAGTAGGATAGCTGTGCCCTTGTAGCTTGGCTTGCATTGCCACACTACATTGTGCCCCGAGAATATGACTCAAAACAATTACCTACCCTTCATTGCAGACGCCTCATCCGGAGGAACAAGGCTGTCGCCCAAAGGACAAAGGTGGCGAGGAGAGGGCGGCCCAACAGCGGAGGTGGGCGTTTCTGGCGGAGCGTTCTCCATCGGCATGCTGGCAACCTGCAACACGGTGTGTGTCATCCTAAGGAAGGCAGTCGACGATGAGTCGCCTCCTAGTGCTAAGCGGGTTCAAAAGGCAGACGTTGCGCGCTTGCAGCCTTTTCTTTTACTTTGAGATGTCAACGTGGAAACGTAAAGCTTTGTGGCCTTTAGAAAGACATGGGATTGCCCATGCAGAGCCCTGATTATCAGGTTAAATGTCGCAGCAGTGACGAAATATGAGAAGTTGAGTAAACAAATGACTAAAACTGTATCACCCAGCCTTTACCGATTCACATTACTTATTCATGTGAATAGGAAATATACAGAAATGATGAAAAGTCATAAAGCGAAGGTGAAAACGCCTGTAATAGAGTCAAAATAAGAGGCGCGAAGTATCGATGCAATACAGAGCCCACTTCCTCGTCACTACGGTAGCAACTATTTTGTACATTTCAGATGACACAAATAAGAAGCACTTGTTCAATCCTTTCCATGGCAAGTCATTTACGTTAGTAACGTTCTTACATTCATTAGGGAGCTGCTTGATGCATTGTTTCTAGCCAGATTATGGTTGTTAGTGATCACCGCAGAAACGTTGCACTCTAGTGTTCTCATCCTCGATTTTTTCAGTTATTGGGGTTCATTTATAGTTTTCGTTTTTTCTAATACCACTAATATTATATGCGTTCATCCCATAAAACGTATACAACGAAAATGTTTTCATGCTTTCGGTGCTTCCTACAACAGAGCGGATTTATGAGATTGCGTGCTCTCAATCACTGTACTCGTAAGATGAAGCTGCTAACTGAAATTATTAATTGTTGAAAATCTCCCCAAGAAGCAAAGAATAAATACAAAGCAACTGCCTGCATAAATAGGGTGCTTCTAAAGATATGAACAGACCAGATAGGTAACCCACATACAAAGTGGTGCTTGCAGATAAAATTCCATGTGCGGGTACACACCGCTGTGCCTCACGGCACTGCCTAAGGTGGCTTTGGGATGTTTGACTGAATGTGCAAATTTTTATTCAGTATGTATAGCAGTGTAGGAGGGACCCCCGATATGCCTTAAAACGACTACTATAGACGGTTTCGCTGTTTACAAACACAAATCCTGGACGGCTTCCGGTTTCGTGCACTGACGTAGCATTGGCGGGGAACAGAATCCTTGGCGGGTAGCCCGCATACTTTGAACACTTCTCACCCTGTGCCACTGCCTAGACAAACATTTCAAGTAAAGATGCGCCTAATCTATACCCATCATTATAAGAGTCAGTCCTTAACTTATGC
Organism: Rhipicephalus sanguineus; assembly: GCF_013339695.2. Taxonomy (NCBI): domain Eukaryota; kingdom Metazoa; phylum Arthropoda; class Arachnida; order Ixodida; family Ixodidae; genus Rhipicephalus; species Rhipicephalus sanguineus. Next base: position 114,448,700 of record NC_051179.1, read on the forward strand.
GCCTTCCTTTCATCTGAAGGCGGAAAAAGGGTCTTTCCTTACTCTGACATAACGTAAAAAAAAAAATCACAGCATATCCACGGAGTGAATGATGGTGAGTGGGCGAAGCTGCGGAGGTTCATCGGTAAACCGTGAATCTTCCGTGAATTCTGTCCAGTACATCATCACCGACGTGAGATCGGGCGCGTTTATACTAAAGGTTCGATGAGTTATGACGACTTGCAGCTCACTTTAATTTTACATGTACGCTGTGAAGTTTCATTGTTTAGAAAACCATTGCTTTAGAAAACATCTGGCGTCTTTCGTTAAGCAGCTGGCGTCTTTTCGTTTTGCTTTAGAAACATCTGGCGTTCTTTCGTTTTGCTTTTACAAAACATCTGGCGTCTTTCGTTGGTTTATTTCATCAATCAACGGCGTTTTGAACAAAATTTTTATTGTTTAATCACGCACAGGAGAAATCTCACCAGGCACTACCTTGGAGGTAGACAATGGCTGCTAATGGGAATGAGAGACAGAAGAAGTCGGCTTTTAGCTAACACTTACACTTCTACTTCTACTAACGTTTCCTACTGGAACATGCCAATGGCTGCTAATGGGGAAGGAGAGACAGAAGAATTCGGCTTTTAGTTAACGCGCACGCTGCGAATTTTTTATTGTTCAACAACGCACAGGAACAATCTCCCACCGGCACCACCTTTGAGGTCAAAGCGTAAGACTGGTTACGCACTACGACTACTACGACTACGACTACGACTACGAGGGACGAACGGGTGCCGCCTTAAGGAGCTTCGCCCCTAAAACACGCTTTCCGCTTCGGTGTTAGGAGTGATAAATGAAGAACCGGAAGTTGCTTGGGGCACAACATGTGCTGCTACTATCGCAGTCTTGAAACCGTCTATAGCTCTGTCATCCGAGCACGTTTTCTTCCAGCGAGAAATTAATATTCCCTCTAAACAGAGCAGACCGGGGAGCATGTGGCTTTCTGTGAGCCCTAAATTAACCACAAAAGAAAGAAACATCACAGCATTGATCCTTCTTATGGCCAAGTTAGCATTAGGGCTGCACATGACCTGTCAAGATGTTATTGCCGTGCACTATAAATACCACCTAAGAACGCGGAAGAGCATGCTAACCAAGTTCCGAGGAAAATAATGTAAAAACACGAAACACAAAACCAGGAACAGAGTTTTACGCTACACAATCATGAAGTAACATTGACGACTGGGAGAGAAGATGCGGATTCGTTTTTATGAAAGCGGCGCGACAGAATAAAACAAGACACAAGGCTAAGCTGTGCTAATTTCTTCTTCAGAGTACCTGAAAGCCATAAAGAAGGAATGCCGTTCAGAACTGTCGTTCCTGAGAAAGGTTTCTGGCAGCTGCTTTTGTCTCAGTTTCTTCAGATTTGCTTAAGGAATTTAAGCGTTCTGGACCCGTTCATGGCGTATAATTCGGAAAAGGTTGTAGATTGTTACAGGAATTCTGAACCCGGAAATGCGATGTGTTAAGTGTTGAGGCCGAATATTTGTTTTATTCAATTCCGCAGGAGGAGCTTCTTAAAAGGTTTACGAAGGATAATTGACTTGTACCATAACCAGCTTGACGGGGTTAACAAATGCTGCGTTTCTGTTAGTTCCTTCCCTTAAATAATGACGTGTTATTGAAACGCCACTGGTGCAGGGTTTCAACATAAGCTGCACTTGAAGAAAAAGTGTGTTTGTATTGGGTCGACGATTGACCCCTCTTCTCAGCAACGTTTTTTAGGCTGCGTTGATCAAGAATTTGAGCATAAGCTTGTTGGTCATGGCGTTAGGATTTTTGAGTATGTGGACGTCTATTTGTTATTATTAGAATAAACGGGAAATTCAAGAACACTGAATGATGTGCTTGATGATTTCAAATAAGCAGTTAATGACCTCGGAATATGCTTCTGAGGTTCCACAGCATAAGGAGCGGCGATTTCCCGATTTGATGTTGGTAGCTCCTGATTCCATTGGTTGGGAGTCCTGGCCACGCTAAAAAAATTAAATAAATAAAAGCGATTCCTCTCGGCAGTTGACATTATTAAAAGATAGCTTCGCCGTTTCCTGTTTACATTGGGTTATTAACAAGATGTGCCTTCACAGGAGGAAATATAGTGTGTCAAGGCAGGTAGGACAATTAAAAAAAGCGTGGCTTTCAGATCATGTTTCGAACAGAGCATGTGCAAAATTATTCCACGAATAAAACCGCGCAAGAGGAATAAAAATACAAGTAAAATTAAAAAAAGAGGAAAAAGTTGCGGTTGTATCATACGCTTTGTCTCATGGACCTAAAAGCGTAGCCGGAAAATACCAGATGAAAGCTCTTTTTTTCTTTACCAGACAAATTAATTCGTGAACGTGTAAGCAGAAAAGCATACGCTAAGAAAGCAAGAAAAAAGATGGTAGGCCGTGACGTGAAGCACAGAGCGAAAGCAAACAACTCTGCTACGGGTGTCGTGTACAATCTCCCGGTCTCATGCGGCATTAATCCCACATTGACACCTCAAGATGTGTCAATGTGGGATTAATGTAGCATGAAGCAGGCATACGCAGCGATGGCCTATCCCGTATTGCTTAAAGGGGTACTGAGACGAAAATTTTCAGTTGTCTTTTTTCGCGCCAAATGAACGGCCAATTCATCGAGAGCCTAGAATATGCACTGCTAAGCGTGAGTTTCTAATATGTTTCTAAAAACTAGTTTCGGTTCCTACTGTATTCTGACGTCAGAACATGGTATCAACTTCTCGTCACGTGCTCGAGCAAGATGTCGTGACGTTTCCAAAGCCGCTCCGCGCCGTGGCTCCATTGGTGACGCACAAGCGGCTATTTTGGAAGCTTTGGTACCCGACGTCATCATATCTAGCCAAACTTCTGCGTGAAGCGACCAGATTTAGTACAGTAGCCTGACGCCAAGCTAGTGTAGATGTCGGTAGGTGCGCCATGAGGAAGTTGACTTTAATATCAAAATAAAATATCTTACCAGCATTTGCTGAGCTTCACACTTGTAAAAAGCCCTCTCTGTCTAGAGAAGATTTGTATGGCAGAGCAAACTCGCCTTTGAAAAATGGTGTCAGTACTCCTTTAACTCTGTGAGAAGTGCGGCTGTGCCCCTCAGTTCAGCCCAGAGTTACCAGATGCTACCGAGCTAACAAACAAATGATGACAACAAACACCCCCCCCCCCCCCAAAAAAAAGAAGAAAAACGGCGCGAGTTTGTGAAGCAGCCCAAAAGAACCGAAAATTGAATTAATTTCGCCGCTCTTGAAAATACATTTAAATATGATAAAAAAATGTCGCACAAATACGAAGGTGAGTTGAAAAAATCATTGCAGTTATTTTGTACAGCGAAAATATGCCCAGCTATGGACGAAAGCACATATTTACTTTTGAACATTGTCTCTGGGGTAGTCTCCATTCGGTTTAATGCACATTTGCTTGTGCATTGCAGAGAAGAGGAGGAGCACTCAACACTCTGCAGTGAACTATTCAAGGTCATCAACAAACGCGCTACTAGTGAACGACAAACGTGCTGACCACTAAGATTAGCTGGAAAAGTGCATATAGGCCCAAAAACGCGACAAGCAAGTGCAAAATTCTATAGGGGACTCGGCGATAAAAGAAGCCGAAGTCCGCTTATTATAAGCGGAACTGGCTACTGTGGTTCAGCCTGAGTTGTGCCCGTGGGAAAGATCATTAGAAGACAACTCAAGAGATAAGCCAGACATGATAAATTCAGAATAATACATTCGTGCATCAGATTTGCATCGGTTGCGTTCTGCACCAAGACATCTCGTATCTGAATGGTAAATGTTCTTTTTGTATTTATCTTTGGTGTTTGCTTTGTTGCGTGTAGACACGTACGGGTATAATTTATGTTCTACGCATTTGAATAAAACTTCAGTCGAGAGTCGGCACTTGTGTTCCCGCGTATTCAGTCCTCTCTTATGCCGTCGTGCCGTTTTCACAATAAAGGATACCATCATGATGCGCAGAAGTCCACCACGCACATTATACTCCACGCCATACGTCGGCAAACTCACTCAGACTCAGATCTAGCCGTGAATCTGAATCTCAGTGAGTCCGGGTAAGTAATATTTTGGTGAGTTTGAGTCCGAGTGAGTTCGGCTGAGACAAAGTTTTGTGAATCTGAGTCCGAGTGAGTCCGGTTGAGGAAAAGTTTGGTGATTCTGAGTCCGAGTGAGCCCTAAGCACCAAATATATTTCTTGAGTGAGTCTGAGTGAGTTCCAAATTTATTTGCCGACCTATGGTGATAACTACTCAACTTCAACATTACTATTATCCTTATGATGGCTCACGTTGATACTCTCTTCTACTCACACTTATATCAACGCACTAGCGTTCATGCGCAAGCTCAATATTTATTGATGAGAGGCGTGCCTTGGCGTGTCTCTACCCCATCCCCACCCTCCCGCAAAATGTTTCAAAGTTCTTCATAAAAATATCTCATGTGTGTCATGTTTCAATAAAAATGTCCTTTCTGGATTGCAATCACTGGTGACTCGTATAGGAGGGTAAGATACCAAAATGCGTATCGTGAGCACCGATTATGTGAGGTATTGGCGTTTAAGTGCATTGACATCCTGATTGAAAAAAGTAACCATACGTTAACGGACGCATGGGTCGACTCACCCAGGCTCACTCAGACTCAGATTGAGCCGTGAGTCCGAGTGAGTAATATTCAGGTGAGTATGAGACGGAGTGAATCCGGTCGAGCAAAATTTTAGTCAGTCTGAGTCCGAGTGAGTCCGATTAAGGAAAACTTTGGTGAGTCTGAGTCCGAGTGAGTCCTAAGGGCAAAATATATTGCATGAGTGAGTCTGAGTGAGCTCTACATTTTTGCCGACCTATGCTCCACGCACATTATACTCATACCCATTCTCAAAAACGACCAGCTACTTCAGTGGATAGGGGCGTATCTGACAGACAGGCGACAAACAGTAGTTGTCGACGATGCAAGGTCGTACTCATCCGATGTGCAGTCTGGAATACCACAAGGATCAGTCTTGGGCCCTCTGTTTTTTCTACTGTTCATCAACGACATAGTGCAAGACATACCAGTTAAAATTCGGTTGTTTGCAGACGACTGCATACTCCACAACGAAATCCGCAGCGAGGCAGATCAGGCTATCCTAAATTCATCTTTATCTGTTATAGCTACTTGGTGCTTAGAATGGCAAATGAGCATTAACCTCAGAAAAACAGTATCGATGACCATAACACGCAAAAAGAAGTCGTTACCTTTTCTGTACAGCATTAATGGTCATAATTTATCCTCTGTTACGCAATATAAATACCTCGGTTTAGTGATCACGTCGGACCTTAGGAGGAATAACCATGTAGCTCACATTAAAAAAAAAGGCCATGAAGAAATATGGATACCTGAGAAGAACCTTGGCTAAATAAATTACACCATCTCCCGCTAAAGGGGACCATGAAGCGATGCGAAGCCGGAGCACTTGCACGATCGCGTTCCGTTGGCGATCGTTGGGCATGCTACCGACCTCGCGTCGTGGAACGCGAAGAGGGACGCTACGCGCGTCGTATCTTCAATCTAGCCTGGCCGTTAATTCTCACAGAGCGAGCGGGGAACGCGGTCGACAGGCGGGCGAGAGGGGGGCAGCGTAGGAGAGGAGAGAGAAGGGGAGGGGACGCGCATGCGCTCGAGCTCACCGCGGCGTTGCGCAGGAGAGAATTTCGGCATGTCTAGCCCGCGTTTCAGAGGAAGAGTGGAAAGGGGGAGAGGAGAGGGGTATGGGAGAGGGGGAGGGGAGAGGGAAAGTGGAGAGGGTGAGTGGAGAGGAGGTGTGTGCAGAGGGTATGCGCATGCGCAGTAAGGGTGGTCACGCCGCACACCACCACCACCGGATTGAGCTCCGCCTTAAGGGGCCCTGCAACACTTTTTGAGCAGGGTCAAAAAGCGCTGCCAATCGGTAGTCGAGGCTCCCGAGAACACGCGAGCCAAATATTATAGCGAAGCGAGCGGCCTGGAATTTACAATAAATTCTCAAAGTCAGCTGAAAATCGCTCCCTCTTCTCTCGACAAATGATGTATTAGTCCGCAATATATGACGCGATTGTCGGCAGTTCCACCATTGGCTGATGTTATAATCACGATAACACCCTCATTATTACCTTAGTTGTTAATTTTGAGTTCAATAAGTAGATAATATGTATGTTTATATTGTGTTATGCCATTAAAACACCGAACAAACATTAATATTAGCACTTCCGGTCTCATCGACAGCTCGTCTGCTCGTAGTTGCGTGGTTGCGTTTTCTTCACCATGTGCAGTGCCGAAATCGTGAATATTTCTGTGCTTTTGACCATCGCCGGTTGCCGTTGAGAGTGGCAGCCGTTCGAGTGTTGCCTCGTCAGCTGGAAACTGCATCGTCGGCACGTTCTCACGACCGACCGAGGCAGCGGTGCAGCATTTCTCCGATAATAATGCTGGCGCCGGCTAGCTTAGGATACCTGTGTTCGCTGTATGGCGAGTCCCGTTCGCTGTGTGTTCAGTACGTCATCGAGCCGTACCTCGGCGTATCCTCCCCGTAGTCTCAGGTTCCCGAGAAACCGCGACACAGCAAACAAGCAGACTCGCATTTTCACGGTAGCTGCAGACAGCCGGGGGATGGGTCCGCGCCGGCCCGATGCCCCACGATCCTTTCTTATAGTCTTTAGTTCTTTGTTGTCAGCCCGCACTCGCTGTGCGCCCGCATTCGAAGAGCAAACAGCATCGAAGTACCGCCACTGGGAGAAGGGTGCACGCAGCTTTGCCGTGTTGAATACGATTCAAGCGCGAGCAGTGCGACGAGGCGGTGTATCGGAGTGTGGGTCGAAACCCATCTCAGCTGTCATTCGTTCCAAACGCGCACGCAAGTTTGCGTCCATGGTTGGCAGAGCGATGAAAACACTACGGCAGTTCGAGGTGCACACCCAACATTACCAAACCGACTCGCAGTTTTCAAGCACGCGCGATACACGGTGCCATGGGCTCCGCCGCTCGACGACGACCGCGCGAGCCGACCGGAAGTGGCGCCACAGACCACGTGGGTTGCGCCGAGACGCCAGAGAGAAAAAAAATGCCCCGGCGCTGACGTCGCCTCCTCGCACCTCCGCCGTCCCTCCCTTCACGCCGCGCGCAGCTTTCCGTGCGCTCGCTGCGTTGAGTTGAGGGAGAAAGCTGCGGAACGTGATCTCTATAATTTGGTAACACCACTTAGACTTGACGGATTCGAAAAATTTTTGCGGCATATGACTCGTGAAGAGTCATACGTCAATAATGAGACTATTCCAATATAACTAAAAAAGGTGTTGCAGGGCCCCTTTTAAGATACTTCGCATCTAATAGTAGCATATGTAAAATTGTTGGCTTACGAGACATTCATAAGACCATTACTAGAATACGCTACTCCTGTCTGGGGACCTTACACCCAATCAAACGTAAGCGAAATCGAAAACATACAGCGGAAAGCAGTCAGATTTATCTTTAACTCTTACCGTCGTCACAGATCGGTATGTGCTCTTTTACAGGACGCGAACCTCGAAACTCTAGAGATACGACGCTATCGAGAGAGGCTCAAGATGTTATACCTAATTTATCGTGAACATGTCAAAATAGATAAGAAATTGTATATTAAACCGTGTAGTCTGCACACAACCCATTCATCTCATTCGTTAAAGTTAACCGAATACTCGTGCCGAACGAACATGTTCAAACAGTCGTTCTTTTCCCGTACAATCCATGAACGGAACGCATTGCCCGAAAATGTACTGCAGAGCCCAACTATGTCGTCGTTCATGCACGCTCTCGCTCATCTATGACCGGAGGTGTTTCCCATGGCGTCTGTGCTTTCCAGATGGCGTGCGATATTGAAAGAAAAGACATTACACCCCTCTTTCGTTGTCGA
>NC_051179.1:114456751-114477972 GCF_013339695.2 Rhipicephalus sanguineus
CAATGACTTTTCGGCTACGTATCGTGGAAGTCCACCATTAGCACCTGCTCCGTCGATATAGGCACTTGTTCTGTGGGAGAAAATAAACTAAAGCTTTACAGATATAATTCGCTTGTACACTCTGGTCGCTTTTGTTCTTGTTTTACAGCGAAAGCTGTTATGAGATCATTTCACCGGCCGTTTTTGGCGCCGTAGTTGTCCGCCCGCCGCCGCCGCCGCCGCCGCCGCTGCCGCCGCCGCCGCCGCCGCCGCCGGTGTCCGTAACCAGTATCGCTCGAAATAAGAAAAAAAACTAAATAAGAAAAAAATTCCAGGATGGAACGAGGTTCGAACCTGGGTCCTCTGCGTGGGAGCCCAGTATTCAACCTCTGAGCCATGCCGGTGCTTGAAACTGCTTTGCTAAAAGGTCCTATACAGGCTTCATGTCGGGAAGGAACCACATTAGCATATGCAATATAGCGTGGTAGATGAGTAAAATAAGCACCAAGCGTAGCACAACGCGAATTCTGTAACAAGGCGTCACACAATGCGAATTGCGCAACGAGCAGGTTGTTGAATGCTTCCAACCCATTACAAAGGACCCTGCCATAATTCATCATCAGGCACAGCATCAACAAAGTGCGCATAATGCCTTACATGGGTTTAGCAGGTACCACCGCTCTCCGTAGAATGACACAAAATGGCAGAGTGCCTGCTGGCCTACTTCTAAAAAATTACAATTATTTATAGCGTAGTGGGTTCCTCGCAAGTGCACATGAATTGGTTGCCAAGGAAGCCCATAAGCGCATGATACACTTCCTCTGGGTCTCAGTAAAATTACAATGATTTATAGCGTAGTGGGTTCCTCGCAAGGGCACTTGTATTGGTTGCCAAGGAAGCCCATAAGCGTATGATCCATTTCCTCGTAGTCTCAGTAAAGTTCTTCGCTCCCCCCCCCCCCGTCTCTTTCCCACGTCGACGTATGTTATACAGCATGACGGGAGAGGGAAATAGCGAGCGGGCGGCACCCAATGCAAATTAACATAACTGGTGGGCCGTTTAAAGATTCCAACCCATTACAAAGGGCTGAGCCATAATTCTTCATCGTCATCAGTCGTCGCGTGAACAAAGTGCACATAATGCCTTACAGACGTGTAGCTGGTGCCTCGCTTCTCCGCAGAATGACGAATATGGCTTAGTAGGTGCTTCCAAACTTCACAAAAATTGTGATTTATGGCGTAGTGGGTACCTTTCTAGTGTACTTGTATTGTAGCCCCAAGAGAGCTTAACGGGCTCTAGAAACGCCGCTCTTCCAGCTTTCGCTGTGACTGTGCTGCGGTTTTAGCGCAGACCTGGCGTTTTTCATTTCCACCGTCATTATATTCATTTTTTGCATAATAATATGCCTGTGCAAAACTATATGAATGTACACAGCGTGATGTTATTATATATATATATATATATAATATTATATATATATATATATATATATATTATAAAGAGAGAGAGAGCACCAGATAGTCAAATTTCCGGAGCCCTCCTCTATACGGCGTCTCTCATTACAAAATCGTGGTTACGGGGACAAGAACCCCCCCCCCCCCCCCCCGCAAAAAAAACAGCACAAAGAGAAGCTTTTATTTTCGACGTTTCAGCAGGTCGTTAAAAGTGCCCCAAAAGCTTAAGGCTGTAATTGGTCGTCTAAAAGCGCCTCGCTTACGGCTTGTGTGCAGATACCATGTCACTCGCACGTGTGCGTAGAAATTACGCACCTGTTTCTACGTACACGTGCGAACTGCACGTGAGACCCGCAGGCCATGTATACTCAGAAATTGCACACCCTTCACATATATATTTTCTTACAACTCCTATCGTTTCTCTGGCGCTTCCCGTTATAATCGTTCAGCGGATCGCTATATGTGTAAATGCATAAATACATGCAACATACGTATTTTTCGAATATCTACCACCACTAAACCAAGCTCGTAAAGAGACTGTTATCTGTCCGTAGCAAACTTTTTTATGGCGTACCTCCACCCCAGGCTCTGAAACAAACATTTGTTTCATAAAATCAGTTCTTCTCTTATGCATAAAATCAGTTCGTTTACTTTCACTCGTCATTGTAATTCGCACTTATGCCAAGGGCACGGCTCAGCAATGCCATTTTCTCATTGTGCTGCCTCGCCCTCTCTTGCCGGCTTTCTTCGTGTCGTGCTACTCACTGCGCTTCCTTCTGCGCTTGCAGCTGCTTCATTTCTTCAAGGAAAAAGTTCATGTCTTGCAGTCTAGATGTGGAAGGACGCGGTGACCTTGTTTTTTGTTTTTCAGCAGTGTTTGATTGCCCACTCGATGAAGTACTCTGACTGCTCTGCGAGCTTTGCGTTTCTTCATCCGGCGTCTCCTCCACCTTTCCTGACGAACGTCCTTTTCTGCTGGACATGCTCCCGGTATCTTTTCTCGAAACGACGCCGTGGCCCTCTCGCGACTCCTCTGGTTCGAGGCTGTCGCCCTGAGAGGCTATCTTGGCCAGCTCCTCGTCGTATGGCACGTCGCTGGGTGAATTTCCAGACTTCTTGTTATGAGTAGTTGCCGATGTTTTACGCCTAATTACAGTATTAAATCGGCTGCAGCATTGCTCACCGGTCCTTGTTATCCCCATCGTTTTGTTAAGATTTTCAGCGATGCGGGCAAACATTTCTTTTTTATTTCTAAATTTTTTCATGGGTCTCACCTGTGCGAAATATTGCTCGTAATAGTCAAGCATCAACTTCGTTTCGCCCTCCGTCCATTCGCAGGCTGCACCTGAAAATTTTGAAAAGACAATTAGGTATGTCATATCAAAAATAGCGGCAAATGGGCTTACTGCGGCGGCTGGTCCTCTGGCTTGCTCCACTGGCGTCATGCTGCTGTGGAACATTCACACTGCTTCCAGGATCTGAGACTCAAAACAGAGATCCAAATTTTATTCCTCAACAAGAAAAGATTACGACGAGGACAGGTAGAAGCTGTAAGAACAGATTCTCTAGTACACAAGGTCGCATAAAGCGAGAACAATATGAGTTACAGAACGTCACTACGAAAAAGAGGAGTATAAAGCAGGTATAATAGAGAGAAAAGGGGATATAAGGAGACTACGCAGCACGTGCGGTTAGACCCGTCTTATTTTTACTGCTTATAATTAAACAGTTCATTAGTAACCCGAAAACCCGCATCTGTGTTTATTTCAACGAACGTGAAGGACATATATTAGAGCATCTTTTTTGACGAACTATGTGTATTTTCACTGGGATATCAAGCGAAGTAACTGACTCATGAATAATTATTAATGTCTCGTTTTTTTTTGCAGGCACTGGCAAATCCCAAAGAACAAATCAGCTTCGGTAAAAATTATGTTACCAGCGAATTAATAATAATATCTGGGGTTTAACGTCCCAAAACCATTATATGATTATGAGCGACGCCGTAGTGGAGGGCTCCGGAAATTTCGACCACCTGGGGTTCTTTAACGTGCACCTAAATCTAAGTACACGGGCCTCGAACATTTTCGCCTCCATCGAATATGCAGCCGCCGCGGCCGGGATTCGATCCCGCGACCTTCGGGTCAGCAGTCGAGTGCCATAACCACTAAACCACCGTGGCGGGGCTACCAGCGAATTATAGAGTAAATTATGTCAGGAAGGAAAATCAAACTTAAATTATGGGGCTTAGTTATGTTGCTAGCGGTTCATCAACAAACGACGTAAAAGAGACTTCAGATTAGGACAATATGCATCCATGCTGTCGTTCCATGAACTTCACACACGGCGGCAGCATGCAATGCGAAATACTGCGTGAGCACGCACAGAGCAGGACACATGCGAGAAAGTTTTTTTTTTTTTAACAATGGCCCAATCCACTCACCTGTCGTGTTGGCACATGCCGGGTTCATGATCGACGAGAGGAGGACGCTTACACCCGCTCTCACTTCCATCTGAGCACAGGAGGCAAATATTTAGAACGAAACTTCCAAGTACAGCTGACGGGTGAGTTCAAACCGAACAGGTTGAGAACCGAAAACGGCGCTTACACGAGGAATGCTGGGTGCTTCCGGAAGCGGATGTGCGCTAGCGCCCCCTGCCATTTGCTCCAGCGAGAGCGCCTGTGTTCCGTTGGCGGATTCCCGCCGGAGTGGATTGCTCTACTCCGCCGGAGTGGAGTGCTCCGGCGCACTCCACTCCGAATCCGCCAATGGAATTCACCATTACTAAAGTTAGCGTGCGGTTGTGCATCCTTGGTGAAACCCCAGGCAAAGTAGTCAGTTTGCAGAAATGCGACCACCCATCACCGCTACCATCCGTCTGAGGAAGGATCACCGGTGGAAGAGGAGTTGAAGACAGCAGCAGGCGTTTGAGCATTCTAAGGAAGCCCTCCGACATGGCAAAATGCTCACGCACTTCGATCCGGCCAAGCCGTTGCGTCTCGAGTGGCACGCGTCTCCACAGAGCATAGGAGTGGTTCTTTCCCATCGCGTTGAACTAGCCGCCGTTTCCGATGAACGCCGCCGACTCAAGAAGACTGGTCCGTGTTCAGCTCGATTTTGGCGGTTCAGTGAGCGGTGACATGATTTCTGTGGCAGTGGATTCCCATTGCACATGGGTTGAGGCAGTTCCTGTGAAAACATGCTATAGCTGAATATACCGCCACGGAGCTGCGTGAAATGTTCAGTCGTTTTGGCATTCCTGGGATGATCCTTATGGACAACGGAACGTAATTTGCATAGGCGAGCTTCGCTGAATTCTTGTCCTGAAGCAATGTGAAAAACCTGCGCATAGCACCACACCACCCGCAGTCGAACGGTCTCGCAGAAAGAGATGTACGTTCAATCAAAGACTGGCCAGGCTTGCTTTCAACTACCGCAGAATACCGCAAGGCGACAAGTCACCATCGCAGAGGCTTCTTCTGAACTACCAAATTCCCTCTCGCTTAGACATGTCTTCCTACTCCTTTGTCTTTTGATTTTCGCCGGAAGACGCGTCATGCCAACACAGTCAAGGCGACGCACTCTGGTTTGGACCCATAAATTCGGTAAATGGTAGAAGTTACACCCTGGTATATGATCACCATCGAGACATCAGCCGGGCTGCTTGAGCGGCACATGGACCAGGTTCGTCTGGGAGACGGCTCCGCGACGGCAACAACCGAAAGAATGGCCGGCTAATCAGTTGAAATTAGCGCCCCAAGCGCTGAACAATCAGCTGTGACTGCTTCGCCGTTTGACTCAAACTAGGAAAGCAGTACAGTGGTAGGCGTCTTAAAATAGGGCTGCTGCAAAGTAAATTTCGCCATAACTGCGCGCGCATAGCTACTTACTCTTCAAGCTAGCGTTTCTTTATGATTGCACTCAGTTGGACCTGATTGTGCTTGATCGCAAGATTTGGCGCGTGGCTATACAAACAATAGCCGCCATAAATAAAGGGCTCCTATTCTGGCAGCTTCCGTCTCGCGTGTGGCTCGGGTGCTGCGCGCTCCACTCGATGGAAATAAACGCGCGATAAAAAGAGAAAGAAACCATAGCCCAGCCTTGTAGAGTACAGTTCAGCAAGGCAGTATAGTATGGTGCTGTACTGTCGGCCGCAAAAGTTTACGGCATGCAGCGCGTGGCGGAGCGACGGAAAACTGCACTGGTGCGTCACCTACCGTGACGCGGCCGGTGTTGAGGCTATCAGCCTCACCGATTAGCGACGGCGCGTTTAGACAACGTGACGTTGACGGTTCTAATCGCGGAAGCCTCGGCCGATAGCCTTAACACCCGCCGCATCACGGTAGGTGACGCAGCAATGCAGTTTTCCGACGCTCCGCCACGCGCTGCAGATCCCGCAAAATTTTGCGGCCGACAGTACTTATATATTGTGATGACCAAGAGCGGCATCGGGGTTCTAGCGCGCGGGGAGCTGATGGAAGCAGAGGAAGAGGAGGGTCGGATTAGAACAGCTTGCCCGACGAAAGGGCGTTGTCTCTGTCTCTCTTCGTTACAATGGCGCAGTCTACAAAAACTGAACCGTAAGGCTGAAGCCACCTGTCATCGCGGGACGTCGGCAGCGCGGGTCTCTCCACCCTAGGAACGCCGTCCACGCTGACTTATGGACACCACTGTCCGACCGCTGCTACAGCTACCCATCAAACCATCCCAGGATGGCGTCCAGGCCTCTTCGGTGGCTCAAGGGCACGCTTACCCCTGCGCCGCCAAGACAGTGCACTGCCTACTATCGCCCGGGAATTCCGCTCACACTTCCCGTTGCGAGAACGTCTCGCACAGTACTTCATTGTCACCTGTAGTAGTAGTAGTATGACTTTATTTCGGGTGGGTTTCAAGAGGTGGAGGCTCCCCGAATGGGGGCCATGGCTGGGTGGGCTCCTCCTTACAGGAGTCCATTGGCAGTAGCCGCCACCCGGGCGCGCGTGACCAGGGCCTTCTGGCTGGCCAGGTCCGAGCAGTCGAGCAGGGCCGCCTCCCAGTCCTCTCGGGTGGGATAGGGTAGGCAGGGGATGTCTGGTGTTTTTTGACACGCCCACACCGTATGGAAGATGTCCGAGGACCCTTCCCCACAGTATGGGCCGCTTAGAGATGCCGCCCAAGCTCCCTCGGACAAGGATACTGCGTCAGTGAGTACACTGATAAGCACCTACACCTCCGACGTCGCCACTATCTCCGCCCAAAAGCGCCGCCGAGCTTTTCCGTCACGGTCAAGGCCATGAGAGCGTCGAGCTCTGCGCTTTTTCCTGTCATCTTGCCGGCGTTGTGTGCTATGAGCGCCATGTTGGATATAGCCGCCTCACAAGACCTTGAGGCCAACCCACCCAAGAACCGCATAGAGTTGCGACGTACTCTCACGCAGCTTTCAAACCAACTGGGCTGCTGGGCGTCCGCATGCTCCGGATTTTAGAGCACCAAGTCGGGCTAGTTGGTTAAGATTCATTATGGCGACTAAAACTGCGCTAAAAACACAAAGACAAAGACGAGGAAAACAAGACTCGCGCAGACTCACAACTGAACGTTTTATGTTTGAAGGATGACATATATACACAGTGCGGCATTTCTCTTCAAAGTTTTCTGGAACTACTGAGCATGTATTTATCTTCCACATACGTGTGCTGGCGAGGCCAGCACTACCTCCAGAAGTCAGGGGTGTGTATAGGGTCTCGGGTCGCCCCTGTGCTTAGCGATATATTTTTATCTAAAGTGGATAGAACCGTGTCTAGGTGTGTAGGTCGTACTGCTTCTCGTATTTTCCGCTTTGTGGACGACTACCTGATATTTGCAGCTGAAGGCGGGCTTGAAGAAAGAGCTTTTCAAGCTAAGCACGTGTTTAGCGAATCAGGCCTAGGCCTCAGTTTTACGACTGAGCTTCCTAGTAACAACGAGTTGCAGTTCCTAGACATTCAGCTTCGTTTTGGTTCATCCCATACATGCTGGCTATATCAACCGAGGTCTCAGAAAAGTCCGCTAAATTTCTCATCTAGGCATTCAAAGATAGTTAAGAATGGAATTGCTCTATCTTGCATTGATGCTGCGGTGCGGAAGTCTTGCGCGCATGCAGTAACTGAAAGTGTGCAAATGCAGTTGAGCAGGCTAACTAAATCTGGTTATCCATTATCTATGATTGCAGCAACCTGCGAAAACTAATTAAGAAGTTTAAAATGAACGGCACCCAGTCACCCCGAAATCGCGCCATCGAGGGTGGAGGCTTTGCGGTTATCCCGTATCAGCATAAGGTAGCACATAACGTGAAGAATGTAGCTCAACGCTACGGTGTGAACGTTGTGTTTTCGGCGCCTCAGAAAATGTCGCGATTGTGTGCCAGGGTAATGCATGCCATTGATAAAACACCTAATTACAGCCCTTTTGTTTGCAGCATTGAACATAGGTTCAGGTTTGTCCCATGCGCCTGCGCAGTAGTTTATGAATTTCCTTTTTCTTGTGGGCAGGTGTACGTGGTACAAACGGGGAGGTGTATAAATATTCGGCTGAAAGAGCATCTTAGGAATTGTTCTACAGATGGCTATTCGCACGTGTCCAAACACTGTAGGGAGTGTAAAGTAGGCAGCAGCGAGTTGTGCCAACCGCTTGTCAATAAAACCAAGATTTTGTTTCGTCACAAGGACCGGTGCACACGCGAGATGTTCGAGGCTTTCAAGATTAACACTACACGGGGGTGTATAAGTGAACCTTCCGTATCTCTTGCTGATTGTGAGCTGTTAATATTTAAGTGCCACTTTGTGACGTAGACATATCTGTGTCCAATGATCTTATTTCATCAAGTCGTAACTGTGTATATATGTCATCCTTCAAACATTAAACGTTCAGTTGTGAGTCTGCGCGAGTCCTGTTTTCCTCGTCTTTGTCTTTGTGTTTTTAGCGCAGTTTTAGTCGCCATAATGACTCCGGATTTTCGCCCGCCGTTCCACCATCGCCCGCTTTCTGCGAATTACCGGAGTTCCATGGCTTCCAGAACGCCGCCGACAAGTGGGTGGCCACCATCAACGCCCTTGGAGCTCGCGAGGCCTGGACAGACCAACAGAAATGGCGGGTGGCCATAGAACGCCTGCGAAATGGTGCCGCGGCGTGGCACAGATACGAAGGCGCGAGGCAGCAAACCTGGGTAGAGTGGAGCCCCAGGCTCATCGCTGCTTTTGGGCGGATTGACTGCCATCTCACCACCACCCAGTTCAACGCGACCACTACCGAGGATGGAGCTCCGGAGGGGCACCACCTCGAGGCTGCACCTGTGCATTGCAGCTCACCTGCTGACAATGTCACAACGTGCCTTGAGACACACACACACACCTAAGACCAGACTCACCACTTCAGGCCACGGACTCGGCGTCGGTAACTGTTACAAGCTGCCACCGGCGTCGCCAGCGCGAAGTCGGCGATGGGAATGACAGCAGGTTAGTTCGTTCCGTACGTAAGAAGAGACGGTAAAGAGATCACAGACGTGTGAAAACAAAACAAACAACTTTACTCTAGTGATATTGCCGCACAAGGAACGGGTAGTAAAACACAATACAACTAACAAAATACATATTAAATCAATAAATCAGCTTACGAGAGAGAAGTATTACAAACTACACAAACTAACAAACATAGAACTACGGATGAGAATGTTCGAAGATATAAATAGGTGAAGGCGTACGTGTGATGAACGGCAGCGTTGAGTCCACGACGATCGGATGGAAGTCGTCAGAATTCTGGCACAACTGCGATGTCGGTGGTGTTGCAACGCTGGTGTTTCCGGGAGGCTAGCGCTTGAAGGCGATCTCGGGCAGGTTGAGCTAACCCGAGATTGAAATTCCGATGCCTACGTTGCAGACGGTAATTCCGCGTCACAACTAGACGAAAGGCTAAGTTTAGGTGGCCAGCTCATACAGAGCCACACTAAAAACTTCTAGAAGGGACACTTGTTGATCTGCTTCTACACCATGTTGGCCAGCAACTAGACTGCTTAGCAGCGCGAAATCCTGCGCTTAAATCATCCTCCGTGTCCCTTCATTCTCTTCCAGGAGGAAAAAGGGACCTCTACATGGGTCCAATCATGCGCGTTGCATTGTTAGAAACTCCGCCCTAAAAATATACTGACCACACCCATTTTTAATTAGGAGAGGGTCCTCAACTGAGCGAGAGTGACAACCTGTTGGGGTGCTGTCATACGGCTTGTCCACCAGAAGTTTTTCCCGTGGGAACGGCCAGTTTGCTTGGCTCTCAGCCGGTGCGTCTTGTAGTCAAAAGCTTGTTCGGAGTACCTCGCGGCCTTCCAAGATCTTGCCGACGCTGCCGTAGGTAGAAAAGATCAAACTCCGATGGCGACATTCGACGAAGAACACCCCATTCAACTCTTCCCCGCTCTTTTCGTGAGTACGTGGCTCACGCCGGTCAGCGGGGGAGTGCGGCGCCCGTTAATTAGCCGTGACACCGGGTCGCAAAAATGGCAGTCCGTGACAGTAACCAACACCATAACTTCTCTGGCAGACGCCGAGACCACATCTCGTTCACAGCAGTTGGAGAACCGATCCCGGATCTCACCATCGTATGATCGCGTCACTGCGACCTCTTTGCACCAACGACAGTCGGAGAAGCGGCCCTCACATCGCGCGCAGCCTGACCTCTCTGCGAATTCCGGGAAAGAGCTCCTTCTTGTCGCGTCAAAGCATGGTCCTCCGCTTTCAACGCAGTCATTGGCCGAGTGTGATGACGTTCAACTACTGCTGAGCGACAAATCTCTTCACGAAGTCAAAGCGACAGATGATGCTACATTCGTCAAGGGTCAGTCCGTCTCAGCAAGGGTGTAGCCAAGCATATCTACGTGTACACACCAGCCAGAAGCCGATGTCCGCCAGCAGTGCACCGGACGTGTGAGTCCGTTTATGACAAGAACCACATCATTCACACTGCAACTGTGTGGCCTGAAGACCACGTGGAACACAACGCAGTGGTTTTCGCACGGGATCCATCGCTGGTCGACCGGGCGTCGACAAAGTCGGAGGGACAGGTAGCGAGATCGAGATACTTTTGGACACCCGTGACAATCTTGGCGCAGGGTGCAGACATGTCCGACCTCGCACGCATCCTTCGTCGAGCCATTATATACCGACTATAGACCGAAACCCGGAAAAGGACAAAGTAGACCATACGTGCCACCGCAAATAGCATGCGGCCAGCGCCAACATGCGACCATGGATGGATGGATGCTATGAGCGTCCCCTTTATAACGGGCGGTGACAAGTGTGCCACCAGGCTCGAAAAAAAAAAACCTTTACTCTTTTTTTTAGCGTTGGCCTAGTGTCTTTACTTCAATTAAAACTATTTTACTCCAGAAGAGAAAAAAAAACCTTAAGTTTTCAGCTCCGTTCTGTGCTCTTTACGGCAGAATGTCCTTATTTTTTTCCCATTATTTATTTTTGTCCTTTCTCTCTAGCTTTCTGCCACCAATACTCTAACCGTCTCTTACTTATTTCAATCGCGGGTGTGTTGAGCTTTCCATTGTCTTTAAAACCCAAGGCGTCATGTAGGCTCGTGCCCAAACGTACACCTGGGTGGATATCTCCACATTCAATCAGAACATGCTCCGCCGTTTCCTGATCTTCCCCGCAGCACGTGCATTGTTCTTCTTCTTTACTGAATCTCGCTTTATAACTACCCGTTCTAAGGCAACCCGATCTCGCTTCAAACAGTAAAGCGCTTCCCATTGAATTGTCGTAAAATGCCTCCCTCCTTATTTCATTTTTGCCCTTTCGGTAGTTACTCAAAGGCGGTTTTTTCTCCATAGCTGCCACCCAGTGAATCCTCTCCGCCTCTCTGACTTTTCGCTTAACGCTCTTTGTTGACATACTGCTTACATTACCAGCCGTATATTTACTAGTGAGCCTCCTAGTTCTTTTCTCCACTGTGTGTCCACGCTCTTCCTATACAAGTAACGGAACACCTTCTCTGCCCATCTACTCTCCTTCATATTCCTTAGCCTTTCTTCGAACCTTATTTTGCTCTGAGCCTCCCTCGCCTCAAAACCTGCCCATCCCATATCGCCCTTTACAGCCTCATTTGTCGTCTTCCCGTGAGCACCCAACGCGAGGCGTCCCACAGTCCTTTGATTTATATCCATTCCCGATTGCACCTCTGCCCTCATGCACACCACTGAATTCCCAAAAGTAAGCCCTGGAACCATTACACCTTTCCACAGACCTTGAAGCACCTCGTACCTATTGTATCCCCACAATGCTCTGTGCTTCATTATTGCAGCATTCCTCTTTCCTTTTGCTGCTGAGGCTTTTTCCTGTACCTCCATGTACATGTCACCCTCATTTATCCATACTCTGAGGTACTTGTATTCGCTCACCCTCGGTATTTCTTGGCCCTGTATTGACACCGCCTGATCACACGGGTCATTGAATACCATCAATCCACATTTTGTTACACTAAATCCTAGTCCTAGAGCTTCCCCTTCCCTTCCGCATATATCCGCCAGCTGCTGTATATCCTCTCGACTGTCAGCAAATAAGACAATATTGTCAGCATAAAATAATCTTGGAAGCTTTTGCTCAATCATCACGCCGCCCTGTTTGTGTGGCAGATTAAAACCAAAGTTGCTACCTTCTAGCGCTTTTTTCCATATTCACCATGTACAGCATGAATAACAGCGGGGACAATGGACATCCCTGTCTCAGCCTCTTGCTAATCTCAACGTTCCTTCCCATTCTATGCAAACTGTATTTTCTCGGTATATATCCCTCAAAAACTGTATACAGTCGTCGCCTATGCCCATTCCTTTCAATATATCCCACAAAATTTCCTGATTAACGTTGTCGCACGCCCCAGTGATGTCTAAAAAAGCCATGTACAAGGGCCTATTTTCTATTTTAGATATTTCTATACACTGAGTGAGAAAAAACAGGTTATCGTCTAACCGCCTGTCTACTCGATATCAATTCTGGAGTTGTCCCAAAATATCGTTGTGTTCTGCCCACTTTTCTATTTTCATTTTTACTGCTTGCATCGCCAACCTGAACATTTTACGGTCTTTTTGACCATCGCTAGATCTGTTCACTGATACCCACGTATTAGAAAACTGTCACAAATAATCACGGCGTACAAAACACACTACCCTAAGTCAAAAGGAACCACAAAATCAATGAACACGCTACTCTTCAAGGCACTTGTGCGTGCACGTGCTCAGTCTACGCGCGGACCTCAGCCACGTGGTGGCAGAAGAAAAAAACCACAGTAGAAATCAATACACAAAAATATACAAAGTAATAAAAAATATACAAACTAATAAACCCAATCAGGCTTTACGCTAACGCCTTATAGAAAGCTACAGACAGAGGCAAGCTCAAATCATGCAAATACACTTATCTGTCGCTGTCGTTCCGGAGCTCTCGAAAAACACGTCCATCCTGCCTGACAGAATCCCTTTCAGGATCGCCTCTTTCAGAATCCCTTTCAGGATCCCTTTCAGGTCAGGATCGCAGCGCCCCCCTCAAAGCAGCGGTGAGAGGCATGTACTACATCCGATGCGAAGGCCGTAAGAAGCGCGCGCGTGCGGTCTAGCCCGGCCGTGGTGTTGCGTCGTCGGTACAGCCACAAAGGTACAGTCAGCGCCATCAACAAGAGGCATCGTCGTCGGCGGTATTGCAAGCCAGGC
The DNA here is from genome assembly GCF_013339695.2 of Rhipicephalus sanguineus. Taxonomy (NCBI): domain Eukaryota; kingdom Metazoa; phylum Arthropoda; class Arachnida; order Ixodida; family Ixodidae; genus Rhipicephalus; species Rhipicephalus sanguineus. The sequence goes on from NC_051179.1 coordinate 114,469,903, forward strand.
TGCAGCGCGTCCGAGACCTGCGACAGCTACGATATACCAGTGTCGGCCACCGGAATCATATTTGGCAAAGTCCAAGGGAAGTTCAAGCGTCGTCGAGCCCGGCCGCACCGAAATAGCCAGTGCCGTCCACCAGATATACTTCTGGCACATTCACGAGCCAAGTAGCAGCGTGGCCGGGACCGACCACCGCGATGCATGCCAGCACCGCCCACCAGAAACATTGTCGACAGCTCGGCCGACAATGCTCGCAGTCATGGCCGTAATGTGATGACCAAGAGCGGCATCGGGGTTCTAGCGCGCAGGAAGCTGATGAGGCCAGAGGAAGAAGAGGGTGAGAATAGAACAGCTTGCCCGACGAAAGGGCGTTGTGCCCTGTCTCTGTTCGTTAAAAATATATATATATATATATATATATATATATATATATATATATAGATATATATATATATATATATATATATATAGTATAGTATATAAAGGGGCGGTAAGGGACGTGAGGGTGAGAACGTATAGTGACAGCATAGGCACGCGTAGTATAATATAGTTAGGGTTCCGTGTTTTCGGATAAATCCCAGAAAATCTGATAAACACTCGCCGGTAAAATTCTTTAGAATTGGATTTATCCGATAAACTTCGATTTTAACAGCCAATATGACCCTGCTCTGTTCTTTATCGAAAGCGAATGTTCTATGCGGTCATTCACACATCGGCAGGCTTGCCCAATGTATCATGCTTGGCCTCACGTCCACAGTATCTCGAAGACCGCACCAATCGCATATTTGACAAAGGGCTCGTGGCGCATCGAGCAAGACACGTCAACATATGTTGACACCCGAGAGCGTGAGGCATCTTGGCATACGGTCCTCTGGCGGCAGTGGCACGTGCCAGACGACATCGAATATACGGACCTCGTAAAGCATGCTTTCGTCTATTGCAACAAGCTTTAGGGTTGTAATACGCACAAACGTAGGCGTTTTGCATTTAAGTATTTGCGCTTGTGTGTATATATGTATGTGCGTTCAAACCTTCCAGACAACTAAAACACGCTTCCTATGTTGTGATGCTTTCGTGTTCAGATATCATTTCATCTAAGGTACTGGAGTGTTGCGAATAATGCGAAGTTAAACACCGAATTCCGGAGAAATGGCGATTTATGAAAAATAAACTCGATAAACGTAGAATTTTCGCCAAAAAAGAATAATAAACTCCGAAAAGCACCCTCCGAAATTCAAGAAAAACAAACTTCGAAAACGCAGAGCCCTAAATATAGCAAGGGGCGGGAAAGGAAAGTGAGGCTGAGAAGGAGAGAAGAGGGCGCCACTGCATCTCAAATGAAGGTTTCCTTTCCCGCCATGGACGCCGATCGAGCTTCACGTTTGGAATGCCAGCGCTTGCTTGCCCGATAACGCGAGTGCTGCCGAGGGGCAGGCGAATCACTGCTTCGCACTTCCTGCTGCCTTCACGATGTGTGTAACCGCATGCATTTTCTCGTTAATTTCGCCATTACATGCCCGGCAAGCTCGTACAGTGGTTACGGTGCTCGGCTGCTGACGCGAAAGTCGCGGGTTCGATCGCGGCCGCGATGATCGCACCTTGATGCAGGCGAAATGCTTGAGACCCGTGTACTGCGCGATGTCAGTGCACGTTAAACAACACCAGACGGTCGAAATTTTCACAGTGGTCCACTACGGCATGCAAAACGCCACCAGTTATTATTATTATTATTATTATTATTTATTATTATTATTATTATTATTATTATTATTACCGTCCACAGAATACAAAGTCTCTATAATGTTAATTTTCTTGATCTTGACGTTTTTTCATAGCCCACAATCATTTTTTTTAATCCGAGCTTTGCACTGCTTTGACATAGTTGTGGCACAATGTACAAAGTTCTCCCTTCTCAGTCTTTCCGCATAGTTGTATATATGCAATCTAATTTTTATTCCCCGTCAATATTTCTCGTGTTGTCTCATTTTACTCCTCCCCTTTTGTGTTCATTTCTCTTTGTCTACGTGTTTTTGCTCTTTTTATTTCTGAAAACTGTCTGTATTGTATTGTTTATTTTTATTGTTTTTTTTGCGTGCGCCAGCACAAAGACCTTACGGTTGTTCCTGGGCACGTTAAATAAATGATTGATTGATTGATGATTGATTGATTGATTGATTGATTGATTGATTGATTGATTGATTGATTGATTGATTGATTGATTGATTGATTGATTGATTGATTATGAGAATGTCATAGACGAGGTTACCGTGCACAACGCGCTTCACTTTGCCCAAAAATTAACTGCGTAGATTTCCGCAGAGGCCGGGAAACTCCATCACGTCACTGCGGACTGGTCTGGGAACCTAATGCACTGTGTCGCCCCCTGCGTTTTCTGTTGGCTGTATTTCTCACTTACAAAGACGTCTTCACTCGACGAAGTTGGTGATTTTGGCTAATTAAAACGCAGTGAAAAGTTCATATATTAATGCGAGGAAATGTTCTTTTCTCTTTAGCGCCCATTAAATTTCTCCCCTTGCGGACCTACATTTATTCTTAAAGCTCAATTATTGCCCAATGGAAGTTTTTTGTAATATAACTTATGAAATATTCCGGCGGCAGTACAAATCTTACCTTTCTTGCAGAAACTTCTGCGCCCTATTCTACGTAATTACGTAAACATAATTGCATATATGTAAGATTCTTACATAATTTATATGGCAAATATATTGAAAACATGTGAAAAATATATGAATTGAGTAAGTAAACATAACAGATTATTGGAATGGCATGCGGAATGTTTCCGCAAGGTTATCCGTAGTAAAGTATTATTCGCAGCAATGCGACACAAGCAGGAGACAGACGTTGAAGACACTTTCTTTGTTGAAATGCTGCATTTAGGCTGAGCTTTCTCTTAATCGACTACGGCTGGTCCCTTTGCGGCAAGGCGAATGCGCAGGCTCTTTCGACCCTACTGGCATGCGCTTTAAATCAACTTTAACGGTCATAAAACTGAAAGATTTATAATGCGACCCTACTAGCGCGAAGTGACTCAGCGAGAAATGGAAACCGATGCAGCTTTCACCTTTCAGGTTGAAGTAGCACAGTTATCGCTACACTCCTGTCGCAAAGACGCTATTCCGTAAGAGAGGAAATAGAAATAACAGTCGCTAATTCGTTCGGCTAGATGGCATTGGTATAATTCACATTCCGAAAAACATATTCAACAGCCAAATCCAAAAGTGGAAAGTTGGGTGAGTTGGAGATTGAACAAACCATGTTGCTAAGCCAGCGTAAAAAGAAGCCCTAATTGGAAAGACAAACGAAAGGCAGCACGTGTCGTGTTTTCTTGCGCATTTCCTCCTGGTCCCCGTGATGGCTCTGCTTTTTGACAGATACGCCCGCATGATATGATAAAGCGCCTTGTCTCTTTGGCAGATACCATGCGCAGAGCACCAGCTTTTAGGAGAGGTGTACTCAATTACAATAAGGGCTCAGCTGGTGCGAACAGATCCGCTGCTCTGCACTGGGAAGAAACATATGCGGTGTAATGAATTGATCGTCTTGTCGAGGCTTAGCAACAGCGTGTTTCTAAGCAGTGCATATAAGTCTTGTCTCAAATTGCAGAGCATTACTAGTGGCTTGTTTAATCTATGGCCTTTGGAGCCGTCGGAACGCTAACTTTTTAAAGCGAAGATTTATTTGCCTCATCAAGCCATTTTTAATCGTTCTGCCGTGGCCCAGCTGGGACGCGCGCGCCCCTTCGTTTCACGACGGTGAAAGTGAAAAGAATGGTGGCTCTTTTTAAATGCGAAGCATTTCTTAGCGAACCTTTGACACTTTGAGCGTTTCTATCTATCTATCTATCTATCTATCTATCTATCTATCTATCTATCTATCTATCTATCTATCTATCTATCTATCTATCTATCTATCTATCTAGCCGCCTACGTCTGGGTGCTCTCATGATCGCCTCCTTAACTTGGTGTAGACCAAAATTGGCATGAGAGGGTATGAGTATTTGACGAATATGACTGTCGGGTCATAACATGAATAACGTGAAAATCCTGTCGCGCACGTCGTGAAACCCTTTCCTTCAGACACGTGCGGCTCATAGCCGTTTACCACGGGCCCCGGTGTACGGGTATGCGCCACAAGTGACTGACAGTTTATATCTACCGGGGAACGGCGAGAACAGATATTGGAAAATTTTAATGCGAGAACGTTAAGAAAAACCGACATCGGCAGCGTTGACCTTACGAATGGAAAGAATAAAGAGTAGGAGTCAGCACGAATCGAACACAAGCATTCGGCGTGGCAATCAGGTATTCTACCACAGAGGCACGCCAGGGCTATAAACTGGTTTGGACAAACAGCCTATGCAGGTATAATGTCGGTGCAAAGTCAATTGTGGTTGTGGTGCTGGCCATCTAATTTTACAAGAAATCAATAAACGCTACATATGTACTCCTACGATACAGGTGTCATGAGATTAACGTCTGTCGTTCCAGTGTTGGCTCCGCTTTTATAGCAGTCTAATAAACAATACATTTGTATTCCTATGATTCAGCAAGCTATATTGAAGCATTGCTCGACCCCGGAGGAATACATTAACGAAAGTTACCTATTATATTCACATGACTGCACCATAAATCGCACTTCGTTCGATAATACTGGCGTATGTAGTCTAACGTGAGAGCTGACGTTACGTCGCACCACAAGTTACCCTTTAAACGCCAGTGTTGTAGTTGTCGACGTGCCTGGTAAGCCCACGATACGCACACAGCTACTACACTTACAAAAACACGTCGATTCACCTGGTAACGCTTGGCTCAAATCCATAAAATACAGCGTAGAAGTACTTGCTTACTGCTTCGCATGAAACCGATTCCCACAGCGCGTGGGATCTGTCGAATTTCCTTTCACTTCGCTTTGAACATCCTCCAGTGACGCTGCTCCACGCTCCCTAACGGCCAGCAAAAAACCCGTGGCCCAAAATTTGTGAAGAAGAGATAACTGCACACTTGTACGATGCGAACATCCTGCCGCGAGTATTTTGCGAATACGGGGTGTAATAAATAAGTAACAGGGTATAGGACATCCCGTTCTGGCAGGTTTCAGTTTCTCGCTCGGCCTTCCCACCCTTCTCTGCCGCGAAGAGGTACTGCCCGTTGTTGAGACTACGTCCGCTTCGGCAACGTAACACGTTTTCAGCGATTAGGTCATCGGCGCGCAGCCAACGACCGAGCAAGGTTTCCTGCACACGTCGCTTGCTTCAGGGCAGCGCGGTGCGAGGGTGCAAGGCATTGGCGAGGTAAACAAGTACGCGACACGCGCGACAACAGCGCATCAACGTCATCAGCATCGCATCAGGCAACAGCTATCATCGTAGGGCCAATGAGCCGCTTCGTAGCGCAGAGGACCGATCGACGAAGTTGTCGCTAGCTAAACTTGCCCATGGGCAACATTATGTCAATTCGTGCGGGAGGAGGAATGGACAGAGGTTAGCGTCTCTCCTCTTGGTTGTGTGGCGATGGCAAAAAGAAAGTTTGGGACGACAGGAAAACAGACACTGGCCACGCTATCACAGTTCTCACCGGAGCTTTTAACGCCGACCTTCAAAAACTGGCAAACATTTCGTTACCGGCTTTAGTGGAATAAATATGCCTACGGTGTATCTCTTCTTAGCTGCCACACTTCGCGCTGATCACAGCGCACGTCAAGAACTGGTGGTGCGATTGGACACGCGTTCGCCAGGGAGATTGAGATGTTGAACGTCTCTCACTACGTCTCGTACTTCTCGACGCACTCGCCACGGCTCACCGATCTGCAAAATCACCAAGTACGCCAAGCACAATAGCACTTTCAAAATATGCGACACGCACTTTCGTTCCAAAAGCAGTTGTACCACAACACCCGTGCCTTAATCTGAAATGGTGGCGGTTGATTTAGATTCCGCATTTAAGAACACTGACATTGTGGAACGTTAGAAAACTATTGTTCATGTGGGACGGGCGTGCAGCACGAAAGACTGAGACGTGCGCTGTGTGTGTAACACCTTGATATGCGTTTAATGTGGCATGCACGCAGTAATGTACGAAATGTATGCGTAAATATGGCCGTAATTCAATACATTTCGATTAGTATATCTGTAATTGCTGTTAATTTTGCATTACTTCGTTACATTTGCGCATAAGTCACTAAACGCTTCGCTTTGCGTCAATGCCCACCTGCGCGTAGGATCCGGCCAATTTTTCTCGTATGGTAGCAGCAAAGCGTTTATTTCTCCTCCGTATTACGGAAAATTTCTGTAGACGTGGCGTCCGTTTAGTGGCATGCTTGGCCGAAAGTTGTTCACGAGGCGCAGAGTTCCGTTGCGAGTGCGTTCAGCTTGTAGATGACGGAAGACTTCCAGCTGGAATGAAGAAAAACCAATGGCTCATAAAAGCTGGCATTCTAACAGCGGAAAGTTGGTACTTTTGTCTGGAAAGTTCGTACATTTGTCTGTCTCCAGACGGGTCTGGAGCAGCCCGTCGGCTGCTTCAGCCGCTGTGTTTTGCAAAAATATTCAGAGAACGACGCCGTAATGCTACCAAACATATTCGTACCGCATGCTGGGCCCATCTGCTGTAATTGAAGCATGAACGGAAGCTCGTAGCTTGCGCAAGGTGGCAGCTGCGGTCGGCGCCAGCGTCCACAGCCACGCGCTTGACCGCTCTACACGAGTGTGAATCCGACTGTACATATCGGTCTCATCTCGTCCGTTCGATTTGGTGGAGTTTGTTTCGTTTGTCTCGTGCAAAAATGATCAAATGTGTATGGGGACAGCTAGTTCTATTGTAGCCTACATTCGCATCGGTGTGGAATATTTAAAGGAAGAAATGTTGAAAAAACCCCAGGCCTGCGCTGATACCGCAGCACAGTCACAGCGAAAGCTGGAAGAGCGGCGTTCTAGTGCCCGTTTGTAAGCTCTCTTGGGGCTACAAGTGCACTAGAACGGTACCCACTACGCCATAAATCACAATTTTTGTGAAGATGGGAAGCACCTACTAAGCCATTATTCTTCATCCGGCGGAGAAGCGAGGCACCAGCTACAGGTCTGTAAGGCATTATGTGCACTTTGTTGACGCGACGACTGACGACGATGAAGAATTATGGCTCAGCCCTGTGTAATGGGTTGGAAGGTTTAAAGGGCCCACCAGTATGTAATTTGCATTCGGGACGCCCGGTCGCTATTTCCCTCGCCCGTCATGCTGTAAACATACGTTGACGTGGGAGAGAGGACGGACGGGGGGGGGGGGGGGGGAAGAACTTTACTGAGACCCCGAGGAAATGGATCATGCGCTATGGGCTTCCTTGGCAACCATACAAGTGCACTTGCGAAGAACCACTACGCTATAAATCATTGCAATTTACTGAGACCCCGAGGAAATGGATCATGCGCTTATGGGCTTCCTTGGCAACCAATACAAGTGCACTTGCGAGGAACCCACTACGCTATAAATATTGTAATTTTTGAGAAGTAGGGCACTAGGCACTCTGCCATTTTTCGTCATTCTACAGAGAGCCGTGGTACCTGCTAAACGCATGTAAGGCATTATGCGCACTTTGTTGATGCTGTGCCTGATGACGATCAAGAATTATGGCAGAGCTCTTTGTAATGGGAAGCATTCAACAACTTACTCGTTGCGCAATTCGCATTGTTTGACGCCTGGTTACAGAAATCGCGTTGTGCGACGCTTGGTGCTTATTTTACTCTTCTACCACGCCATATTGCATATGCTAATGTGGTTCCTTCCCGACATCAAGGCTGTATAGCACCTTTTTGCAAAGGAGTTTCAAGCACCGGCAAGGCAATAAAGAAAAAAACCGGCATGGCTCAGAGGTTGAATACTGGGCTCCCACGCAGAGGGCCCAGGTTCGAACCTCGTTCCATCCTGGAATTTTTTCTTATGTCGTTTTTTTTTCTTATTTCGAGCGATACTGGTTACGGACACCGACGGCGGCGGCGGACAACTACGGCACCAAAAACGGCCGGTGAAATGATCTCATGACAGCTTTCGCTGTAAATACCTTGCC